>NC_143059.1:21026590-21178106 GCF_052426305.1 Pelodiscus sinensis | reverse complement strand
GTGGGGAGGAAGGAAAGGTAGAGTGGGAAAAATAAACTAACTGGAGAGGCAAGGTTGGCCTCTGGCACGAAGCAAAGGATGAGAGAAGATACAGGAGCAGAGACCAAAGTTGTACAGAACCCTGATGTGAGAACAACAATAATCTCTGGGAGCCCAGAAAGGAGAGGGAGCTAGTATCACGAGTGCAGGCCTAACAAGACTGCATAATCACAGCACAAAAGCTATTACTAGAAACTTTTTAAAGGTATACAAGGGGGCTGTGCCCCACTCGCCAACCCCACTCTCGCTGGCTCCTTCACGGGCAGAGAGTCTGTTAATCTTGCACTGAGCCCACCCGTGCTCTCCACAGCCCCAAGTCACTCGTACTCTTCTCCCCTCCCTCCCCATCACACCTCTGGATGGGCCTCTGTATCTAAAACCACTTGGCTAATCCCGCCCGCTCGCTCCCTTTATTTGCCAGCCAGCCCACCTTCCGCACTCTTTCTGCTCCTGCCCCACCTACCAATAAAATAGTTCGCTCTTGTACAGAGTTTGGAGCCATTCCTGGCAGCGAGCACGGGGAAGGGCTGTGCTCTGCGGGTTTGTGAGCCTCACGTGTAACCAAAAACAAACACTATTAGTCAAATGGGGCCCGACTCCAAACGAATCCCCTTCATTCCTGGTGCTCCTGGCTCACTAGCAAGGGGCAGGAGCTGGGTTACATGTGAGCAGTGAGAAAGGGAGAGAATTCCCCACTTTATGCTCCTGGCTACTGCCCATCTTTGTAGGGCAGCAGCACTCCTGATGTGCCCTTCCAGCTGGCAAGCAAGCTCCTGCTGCAGGGCTGGGAAACGCTCTGAGCAGAGAGGGCACAATGGAACCACAGGGGGACTACCGAGTTTTACATGCACTACTGAGAACCAGATTTTGGTCATGCGGGAAGAGAGCCCGGTGGTGTAATCTGGGTTGCTAGTACTTATCCCGAGCTCCATGGCCCACAGCCTACCTCCCTCATTCCATTCCTGCCCCCACCTCCATTCCTACATCCCTAGCCCCCATCTTCATTCCTACACCCACCCATCCTTCCTAACCCCTGCCACTACCCATCCATATTCCCACTTCCTTCCTCCATTCCTACACCCCCATCCTTCTGTAATGCCTCCCCATCTGCACCCCCACACTGTCCATCTCCCTGCCTCTATTCCTATATCCCCTCACTCCCACTATCCCCCCTTACTGCACCACCCATCCCCATGGCTTTGCTCCATGCTGAGCCTGGGGGAGCCCAGAGCACAGAGCAGCTGCTCTGGAAAGCTGGGGAAGTGGCCAGGGTGCCTGCATTGTCCCTAAAAGGCCAGGTGTGAGGTGTGGGCAAGACATGCCCAGGAGAGCCCACCTGAATCACAGGCTTGGCCCTGATGCTTCAGTTGATGAACTCCTTCCCTACAAGGCTGGGGTGCAGCACTGCAAACAGGGCCCCTCTGAGAGCCAGAGAGGAGAAGCAGGGAGCTGGCTCCCCAGCAGGAAGTGGGCTTTGTGAACACAAGGAAAGACAAGGAGCCCTCAGAGGACAAGGCCTTCCGGAGGGAGTCTAAGGGGCCGCAAAGCTCAGTGAGGGCAAACCCCCAAAGGGCTGCACCTCCACGGCATTCATCAGAGCCTGGGTGTCTTCGGAGAGTAGATGTCAGTGCAGGGGCCCTGCCCAGCCTCTAGGTGTCACTCGGAGAGGCCCCATGTCATCCACAGAGCCCCAGCCCCAGCCCTTCACCACAGGGTGGGCCCCACGTAGGTCTCCTGCAGGACCTGCTCATGCACAGGCAGGCTCTCCGCCATCTTGGGTGGGAGGGAACCAGGCAGCAGCACCACCACAGGACGAGCTGGAGAGACAGTGCTGCAGCCACTGCTGGGGACTGGACCCTTGCTCTCCTCTCCCCCATCCCAAAAACTGCAGCATGGGGTCACGCTGGGACAGCCAGGAGGCACCGCTAGCGCCAAGCCCACCCATTCTGCAGCAGGCTGATGGGAGAGGTACACACTCTGAACACTGGGGATTGGGAAGGCCCCATAGCTCCCCCCCAATCAGTGGGGAGGAGGAAGCCATGCGGACCCCTTCCCGAGCATGGAGGAGGCCACATGGTTCGCAAGTCTCCAGAGCACGGGAACGGCGCGGCTGTGGTATTTTATCTGGGCTGGAACTTACAACAGATACATTTGTATCCCCCTTCTGCTCTTGCCTGCGTGGCTTCCTCACCTCAGCTACGGGCAAAATCCTCTCTTCCTGCAGTTGGGCATCCCAGACTATCCTGCTACCCCCAAGCAGACCACCTGCAAGACCCTGCCTGGAGCCCTGGCAGCCCCTCCTTGGCTGAGCCCCAGTGGGGTGTGGAGTCCAGCCCCAACCCCACTCCATGGATGCCAAGGGTGGGACATTGATTCGCATCAGTGAGAGTGTAACTGGAATGTGCCACTACCACATCCCACGTGACGTGGGACCAGCCAGCTGCCTGGGAGGAAGCAGGGGCACTTAGAGCCCTGCCTGGAAAATTCCCAGCCACTCCTTGGGACCTATTTTATTTTTAAACCTTAAACTGTATGTTGTGGAAAGATTCTTCCATAGTAGGAATAAGCATGCCAAGAAATGTCTTTGAATGTAACTTATTTCAGATTTTCAGATGGAATAAACCTCTTAATTTGCTTCATTGTATTCCTCAGTCAATTAGGTTCAGTCTATTTGCATGTAACTCTATAAATCTGAATGGAAGAGATAGCATCCAGAAATATCCTATGTATTTGCAATGCTCTTGAATGACTTTGTGTCTGTAAATCAATGAATGGGTTGTACAGCAAGTAGTTTGTTTGTTATGTGCAAAATCTTTGATTTTTACTAATTAATTACCTAATTTCTCTTTCTCTAACCGTTTTACAACATGGGAAGAAAACAGAATGGGGGAAAGACTGAGAAATCATGTCACACTTTTAGATCAAGTAAATTTGTGTTGCTACCAGAAGCCACAAGTATCAGAACTTTGTAGGAGCATGTAAAGTGCTCCTGCTGATGCAAAGATACCTGCATTCACTCTAGGCTGCCATACCTGAAACTTCTGTCTCTAAGTATAGAGTTCAAAATTGGGACCTCATTTTCCCCTGCAGGACACAATGACAATTGAAATTAATCCTTAATCCTCTGTTGCAAAATAGGAGCTCTTGATGACATCTCAATCCAACAAAGCAGCAGAGAATATTTTCTCTCTCATCTTCTATATTGATTGAAGCTTGGAGCTGCGTTAGTCTGTTTTGTATTTCCAAAAAAAGTGAGACCTGTTTGGCAGCAAACAGATCCTTTATATGTTTGACAGAATGACAGAAAACTATAACTTAATTTGATTTCCATATAGGTTTATTTTTTTCTTTCTGATTCTGTTGATTTGTCTCTGCTCTGTCTAATTTCACTTAAATATTCCCTCACCTGTCCTTCATCAGCTCTTCTAGTTTCGGATAAAGCAGCAACATCAATGTTAAGCCTATTCAATTCATGAGCAATGATAGTTGTATGTCACTTTTGTTGGTCACTGTCCAAGTTGTCCATCAGGCTACGTACATTCCAGGTTCCAAAGCTGAAAATTTTCTCGTACATTTTTAACGGCTGGTGGTTGATCCTGCTCTCATGAGGAAGAGAGGCAAGATTATGTTTAGCTCTCTTCCCATGTAGGGTGAGCAGAGTAGATCCTAAAGTGGACTGCTCAGGACAGCTCGACGTGCCTCAGTCCTCAAGCAAGATGACTGAATCACACAACCACTGTCTGTGTGTCAGTTTGTGACTAGAAACTTCTGGTGCTCACTGTCCTGTTCCTGTCACCACTCGCCAATCGCCCCCGACTTTTGACTTGTGCAGGTGTTTTCCCAAAAGCTGGAAGATGCCTGTGCAGGACTTCTTTTAAAGTGGGAAGACTGGTGCACAACAGTTACCACTGTCCTTGACAGACAGAGGGCTTGAAACCAATGGCATGGACACCCACAACAACTGGAGGTCCTCTATCTGCTGCAGGCTTTATCCACCTTCATGGCCACTGTAACATTATACAACAGATTCACCTCCATTGTGCAATTATCCTCCATCTGCTCTGCTTCTTAGATCATACTTTGTCTGGAACCTCACCCTCGACTGTTCTGCCATCCATTACCCTAAGAGAGTATATGATTCCAGGCAGCGTCACTCACGGGGTCATTGGGACACACAAGCCTCTTCATCACTACAAGGTGATGATCCATGTTTGTGCATGTGGTTTGTGGAGGCAGTGTATTGAAGTTGCAGTTGGTTTGTAGTGCAGGTAGTAGATGCTGGCTGGTGGCACCTTCAAACATGGTTTCTTTGGCTGTACATGTGAAGAGAAAACTATACATCAGAAGGAGGCTGAAAAGCATAAGACTTAATGAATTGCTAAAGAAACTGCAGGAAATGTGTAAATAACTTGGAGTCTGGTGATGCTGTCTGGAGTGAAGCAGGAAGATTCCTAAATAAATGAATGAAAATCAGATCAAACTGTAAAGCCCTACTTCAGATCCTCCATCTTTGAATGTCTGACCTTGGCTGACAAGTGCACAAATTCACCTGATAAAGGATCAAGGCTTTTACTGCTACAAAAACCATGACCATGTAGGAGAAAAATAGTCTAAAATTTAGAGGCAGTTGCCCTTTCAGAAAGTAAGTATGTGAAAGAACATTCTTGATAAAACAGTAAATGGCTTATATCAATTAATTGCTTATTTTAGATTGTTTAATCTAGTTTGGACCAAGAAACTGAGGAATATTTTCTCAAAAACAGCTGCCAGAAATGTTGCACTTCATTGTAGCTAATTGTGAGAAGAGCTATAGAATCACAATCAAGAGCTCCAAACTACAAACTGATTTCTGATACATGCAGACATCTGTTACCACTCTAATAAAGAGTATGAAAGTAATTATTATTCTTCCATATATTATTTTAAACTACAAGCAAAAATAATTCTACTAGGTATAAGTTTAAAAGATTTGCAGACAGAATCAAGTCAGAAAGTGATAGTTACCTGTAAATGGCATGATACAGAGAATATTGTAGTTGGTGGAAAGATTCCAATTGTCTTACGTGGTTTTTGGAACAGCTCCAGAAAGATTTTATTAGGACTGCATGATAATATCCTCCTCAGTTACTTATCAAAGACATTGATTGTCTGAAAGGCTGTGGTATTTTTATTTTTGTCCTTGGATGCAGATCTAGTGATATGCAAACTAGCGTAGATTGACAAGGTGGAGGATGTTGTGGTAGGACATCTGCCCTGCACAGCTGGAAGGGGTTAAAGTTGGCAGGAGGGAGCCTGTGCAGAGCCCTGGGTAATGAGGTAGGGGCTTTTAAGGTGCCAACCCAGGGTGCAGCTTGCTGTGGCAGCCCTGTATATAAGGAGCTGCCCAGCAGAGGGGAAGCCGTTGGGTCCTGACCAGGGAAGGTGCAGGACTGGTTCCCCAAGAAGCACTTTGGAGAGGGAAAGCAGAGCTGGGCAAGCTCAGGGGAGCTAGAGACATGGGCTTCAGCATGATTCCTGCTGCAGGCCTTGACCAAGGGCCAAGAAGGTGCGGGAGTCACAGGGGAAATGGCCCAGGGAACAAGAGATAGCAAAGAGGAGTAGAGGGAGGCAGGATAAGGCTGCTGTCAGAAGTGTCCTAGACTGGGACCCAGAATAGTGGGGGGAGGGCCAGGCTAGGTCCCCACCTTTCCCTTTTTACCTCACCTTGCTACCAAGAATAGTAGCCAATACAAATAGTGCTTGCCCCTGAGGCAGAGGGGCTAGTCTTTGGGTGAGAATGAAAATTGCTTAAACCCCCGGAAGGGGGCAAGAGACCACTGTTGTGGGCACTGCCAGAGGGCAGTGTCCTGAAGAAGATGCTGTGATTGGAGAGTGTTGAGAATCTGGAGCAGGAGCGAGGATGGGGGAGACACCAGCCAGAAGGAGGCGCTGTTCTGACAAAAGAGCTAATTCCCTGGAGCTTGCAGCAGGAGGTGTCGCAGCAGTGAGTCCTGCCCTGTGATCCTGGTGCATTAACAACATTTCACCTGGATATTGTTTATCTCCAGAAGGTTAAAAACAAACTTGTCTGATAAAAACAGAGAGATTATGTTTCTGTATAAAGAGAGAGTGTTTAAGAATGGCTGTCATATCACCAGTTGTTTTAAAAAAAAGTTTTTTGAGTGACACAAGCAAGATTGGATGAGGTTTCAAACAAGGCATTTAAAAAGCATAAAAATATCTAGTTATTAAAGAAATTGTCCTTTCTTCTGCCCTTGCCCTTCTTGAGACATTTAAGGTGTCTGAAATTATAATCTAGAACAATGTGTCGAGAGTTTTTGCATAAGCACATGACATGTTGACATGAGCAAACCCTTTTCATTATGCATGTCATATTTTAGAGCTTTCTTCTAATCTTTTCCTGCAGAATTTGAAGTTCTGCTTTCTCCATTTTAGATTAACGAATGAATGAATTTTAGGTAAGGGTGCTCATTGTAGAATTAAGTCACAATTTTATTTTAAAAATAGCATGTTGCGAATGGTTATTGTCACTCTAGAAAATGACAAATAAAACATCAGAAAGATATTCTGATTGCATTTCTATATTAAGTCCTTTGTTTTTAATTCTACAGTATGTTGCATGTTTGGAAGTAGAGAAAATGGTAGATGAAAGCTGTATTTATGTACTTATCTTGCCTTTAAGTTATTCTCCTGTTACTAGTTCTGAGCCTTTGGGTTGCTATGGAAACTGCCACAGCCTCCAGCTGTGCCCCTGAGACTTTAATTGCATTCTGAGTTTCATAAATTGTCTGTTAACCATAGCTTGGCAGATATGACTAAATTAATAGTCTGACAGGATGTATACATTCACCCCATACTATATTTTATATCTGCTAAATCTCCCTTTTTGGTCAATTTAAGATCATCTGTACAAATTGCAACACTGGTGATGCATTGCTCTGTTCGGAAAATGTCAAATGTAAAAATCTTTTATGTAATCAGAATAGCATAACTAGATTGTGTGTTTGTTTGTTTTTGTTTACTTAAAGGGGTGCTGATCAGAGCAGCTCCTCATGTGGAGTAAATTGACATTGCTTCATTAAATGACATGCATTACTACTGACTACCCTGGTAACTACAGTAAGCTTATGCTGTAATGAGCATCAGCTCCTTCTCTGTCCATTATGTCATGCGGGTTCTCTTAGGGTACGTCTAGACTACCGCGTTTTGTCGACGGAAGTTTTGTCGACAGATACTGTCGACAAAACTTCCGTCGACAAAGAGCGTCCAGACACATTGAGTTCTGTTGACAAAGCAAGCTGCTTTGTCCACAGAACTCCGTAGTCTGGACGCAGTGTTACAGGCAATAACACCTTCTGTCGACAGAGTTCTGTCGACAGAAGGTGTTATGCCTCGTAAAATCAGGTATACCAGCGTCGACAAAACTGCTGAGTTCTGTCGATGTTATGTCGACAGAACTCAGCGGTAGTGTAGATGCTGGTATAGTTTTGTCGACAAAAGTCCACTTTTGTCGACAAAACTAGATAGTCTAGACACACCCTTGGTGAAGAGAAACATACTGGCTACGTCTAGACTGGCCCCTTCTCCGGAAGAGGCATGCAAAGCAGGCAAGTCAGAATAGGGAAATCTGCGGGGCATTTAAATATCCCCCGTGGGATTTAAATAAACAAGGCCGCTGCTTTTTTTCTGGCTTGGGGAAAAGCCGGAAAAGAGCGTCTAGACTGGCGTCTAGACTGGCACGATCCTCCAGAATAAAGCCCTTTTCCGGAGTATCTCTTATTCCTACTCTTATTCCGGAGGATCGCGCCAGTCTAGACACTTTTTTCCAGCTTTTCCCCAAGCCGGGAAAAAAGCGGCAGCCATGTTTATTTAAATCCCGCGGGGGATATTTAAATGCCCCACGGATTTCCCTATTCTGACTTGCCTGCTTTGCATGCCTCTTCCGGAGAAGGGGCCAGTCTAGACGTAGCCAGTATGTTTAAGTGAAGATGATTCTCATTTCATTGTCCTCCAATTTAAACTAATGAACTAAGGGTTTGTTCCTGCATCATTCGAAGTCCAATGCGAGTTTGCCCCTGACTTCAAAGGACACAGGATCAGGCCCTGCTAGAGAGATAATTTTAGATCTAATAGTACTCCTCTCCCTCCTTCCCCCCTCCCCCACAGCCTGTAGGAGATGGGCTGTAGTTCCTCAAGGAGGACAAGGTCTATAGTTTGCAGTATTGCCAAATCTAAGCATTCAAAACTATGGTTAGACCTAAAAAAATGAGTTAAAATATTTTTTGACTCATTTTTGTTTGTCTTCTAGTTTGAGCCTTTAGAGTGCACTCAAGTCATATTTTCTAGTCTCAAAAACCACAAGGGCTGGATATTTTCTTTTATTTCTTTTTAAATATGAAAGCCAAGATTCTAACGTAATCATATGAATTGAGGAGCTGGGGCTTTATGAAAACCACCAAATAATGTAACGCTACTGTGAGGGCTGGCAACCTGAAAACCCCCCAGTGTTCTAGGCTTAATGAGAAAACAAGGTCCCATTCCTGCAGGGAAAACTGATGCAATGATATTAGCTAACTTATCAATGGATAATTGACACACAAGATTGAGTTTCACAAATTTTTCATTCCAAATTGTCAAAATCTCTGGGCCAGATTTTCAAAGGTATTTAGGGGCCCATGGGACTTTCAAGAGTGCCTATCTGCAACCTTGGCCACTTAAATGCTTTTGAAAATCTGGCCTGTTGTGCTAACATGATTCAGCCTGTGAATGGTGCATAACATCTTTGCTTTCATTATTTATGCTGTGTGGTGGTAGTGTTCCTGTTCCCTGACTAGAAGCTTTCATAAGTAGAAGAAAAAGCAAGATGGCTTTGCTAGAACTTCAGGCATAGGGTTGCCAGATGGTTTAACAAAAAAATACCGAACACCCCCCCCCAAAAAAAACACACCAGGAAAAAATTCTGTAGAGTGGGGGAAAAAAGGAGGAGACCAAAGTTGTTAAGCAGAAAAAATATTTTTTTTAAAGAAGGCTGCCCCTTTAAGATGGCCGAGATCTTGGGCACCATTTTTAAAACCCCACATCTCCACCCAGTAAGCACAGGGAAGCTAGGGGTCAAGGGGGGAGCCGGCGAGGGTGGTTTTGGGGGGGCAGGAATGGCTTTGCAAGCTGCACTTTTGGGGGGCAAGAGCCACGGGTTGGCCACAGCTGGTGTTAAGGGAGGCATCACATGGCCAGCTCCTGGCTCTCTGCTGGTAACGTGGGCCAGAGAAGCATGTGCTCCGCTCCCACCCCAGCCCGGGTGCTCTCCTAGGCTACGTCTACACTCACGGCTTCTTGTGCAAGTACAGCCTTTCTTGCGCAAGAATCTGCAGAGCATAGAGACTGCCTGCCCACTCTTGCGCAAGGAAATTTACAGTATGGCGTGATAAGAGAGGGCTCCTTGCACAAGAGTTACGCTCTTTTTTATCAGGTGTAAGCTTTCTTGAGCAGGTGCTCTTGTGCAAGAGGGCAGTGTGGACACTCGGCAGGTATTACTTGAGCAAGAAAGCCTTATGGCTAAAATGGCCATAAGAGCTTTCTTGTGCAAGAGAGCGTCCACACTGCCATGGGAGCTCTTGCGCAAAAGCACAGCTCGCACATGGCAGTGTGGATGTTTTCTTGCCCAAGACTTCTTGCACCAGAACTCTTGTGCAAGATGTTCTTGTGCAAGAGGCCACCAGTGTAGACATAGCCCAAGTGTGGTGCCTGGCAAGTGCCCCCTCCTGTCCCCTTCATTACGACTCTACCGCACTCCTCACTCCCCTGCCCCCGCCAGATGCAGCAAAGGAAAATTGTCCCCACATGTCCGGCATTTCACATGTCCAGTATTTCTGTTTTGGTTTTTTTTAAAAGGGGTACTTTATAAAAAAAAGGCTGAGAAACACTGGTCTATCTCATCAGGCTGCCTCGTGAGCAGTTGGGTTTGGGGTTCAGATTCTGTTGTATCCATCAGTGGCTGGGCCAGAAGGCTCCCCATGGCTTCTCCCTCCTCCTTGGAACTGTCACTGATGTAAAGTTTTCTCCTTGTGAGGTCCAAGGCCCTCAGCACTAAAACAAAGTCCAAAGTTCTGACGGGGTGCTGGAGGTATCCATGTTTCCTCTCAGCATTTCCACGATTTCTAAAACACACTTTCTTGGAACAAGATGGTCTCTTTTGTGTAGTGATGGGACTTCCAGGGAAGTGGTATGCTCTGATTGGTAGAGGGTGTGGGTGGTTCCTAGGGTATGTCTACACTGCCACCCTAGTTTGAACTTCTTGCAGGAGTCATAACGGTAGTTCGAATTAGGAGCTTTAATTCGAACTACCTAGTCCATGCCGCGTGTAGCTGCAGGCAGGTTGTTCAAACTCCGGGGCATTTAAAAATGGCAGTGCCCGGGAACATGCAAATGAAGCCCAGGATATTTAAATCCTGGGCTTCATTTGCAAGTTAGAATACCTACATTAGCCACCCTAGTTCGAACTAGGGTGGCAGTGTAGACATACCCTTAGATGAGTCACACGCAGGTCCTGGTAGACAGGCAGAACTTCAGAGTCTCAATGCGTGGATGAGACGATGGTGTAGGTAGGACGGGTTTAGATTTATTAGGAACTGGGGACACTTTTGGGAGAGGGGGATCCTATATAGGAAGGATGGGCTCCCTCTAAACCGAGGTGGATCCAGACTGCTGGCACTAAACATTAAAAAGGTTATAGAGCAGTTTTTAAACTAAGAGATTGGGGAAAGCCTATTGGTGCGGAGGAGCACGTGGATTGGACGAAGACTTCTCTTAGCAGAGAGTCCATTGATGGAAATTCTCTAGGTTTTAGTCAGAAAGAGAGGAGGGGAGATGATAAAGTATGAGCCAGATCAGACAAACAATCACACATATGAGAATCTAATACATCAAGGAAGGGCAGACAAATAAACTGTGACAAGTTTTTAAAGTGCTTCTACAAAAATGCTAGAAGTCTAAATTATAAAATGGATGAACTAGAGTACCTTGTATTAAAGGAGGAGATTGACATAATAGGCATAACAGAAACCTGGTGGAATGGGGACAATCAGTGGGACACAATCAGACGGGGATATAAAATATATCGGAAGGACAGAACAGGTTATGCGGGTGGCGGAGTGGCACTATATGTGAAAGATAATGTAGACTCAAAGGAAGTAAAAATCTTAAATGAATCAACATGTTCCATAGAATCACTATGGATAGTAATTCCATGCTCTAATAAGAATATAGCACTAGGGATATAATATCGACTACCTGACTAGAACAGTGATAGTGATATTGAAATGCTAAGGGAAATTAGAGAGGCTACCAAAATAAAAAAACTCAATAATAATGGGGGATTTCAATTATCCCCATGTTGACTGGGTACATGTCACTTCAGGACGAGATGCAGAGAGAAAATTTCTCAATGCCTTAAATGACTGCTTCTTGGAGCAGCTGGTACCGGAGTCCACAAGGGGAGAGGCAATTCTCGATTTAGTACTGAGTGGAGTGCGGGATCTGGTCCAGGACGTAACTGTTACAGGACCGCTTGGGAATAGTGACCATAATATAATAACATTTAACATTCCTGTGGTGGGAAGAACACCTCGGCAGTCCAACACTCTGGCATTTAATTTCAAAAAGGGGAATTACGCAAAAATGAGGAGGTTAGTTAAACAGAAATTTAAAGGTACAGTGACTAGAGTAAAATCCCTGCAAGCTGCATGGAGACTTTTCAAAGACCCCATAATAGAAGCCCAACATAAATGTATACCCCAAATAAAAAAAACATAGTAAGAGACCTAAAAAAGAGCAACCATGGCTTAATGACCATGTAAAAGAAGCAGGGAGGGATAAAAAGGCATCTTTTAAAAAGTGGAAGTCCAGTCCTAGTGGGGTATATGGAAAGGAACATAAACAAAGCCAAATTAAGTGTAAAAATGTAATAAGAAAAGCCAAAGAAGATTTTGAGGAACAGCTAGCCAAAAACTCAAAAAGTAATAGCAAAATTTTTTTTTTAAGTACATTAGAAGTAGGAAGCCTGCCAAAAAAACAGTGGGGCCCTTGGATGATCGAGATATAAAAGGAGCAATTGAGGATGATTAAGCCATTGTGGAGAAACGAAATGATTTCTTTGCTTCAGTCTTCACAGCTGACGATGTTAGGGAGATTCTCAAACCTGCACCATCCTTTGGTGAGTGATGAATATGAGGAGCTGTCCTGGACTGAAGTGTCGTTAGAGGAGGTTTGGAACAAATTGAAAAAATTAACAGTAACAAATCACCAGGACCAGGTGGCATTCACACAAGGGTTCTGAAAGAACTCAAATGTGAAATTGTGGAACTATTAACTGTGGTTTGTAACCTACCCTTTGAATCAGCTTCTGCACCTAAGGACTGGAAGACAGATAACATAATGCCAATCTTTAGAAAGGGCTCTAGACTCATACTCATAGACTCATAGACTTTAAGGTCAGAAGGGACCATTATGATCATCTAGTCTGACCCCCTGCACAGTGCAGGCCACTGAATCTCACCCACCCCTCTTAGAATAATCCTCTCACCTATGTCTCAGATATTGAAGCCTTCAAATACTTTGAAGGCCCCAAGATGCAGAGAATCCTCCAGCAGTGATCTGTGCCCCATGCTACAGAGGAAGGCGAAAAACCTCCAGGGTCTCTGCCAATCTACCCTGGAGAAAAATTCCTTCCCGACCCCAAATATGGCGATCAGCTAAACCCTGAACATGTGGGCAAGACTCACCAGCCAGACACCCAGAAAGTTCTCTATAGTAACTCCTATCATCCCTCCATTGACCTATTTCCCACTGATAATTAATGGTCAATTAGTTACCAAGATCATGTTCTCAAACCATTCCCTTATCATAGAATCATAGAACTGGAAGAGACCCCAGAAGGTCGTCAAGTCCAGCCCCCTGCTCTAGGCAGGACCAATCCAATCTAAATCAACCCGGCCAGGGCTTTGTCAAGCCGGGACTTAAACACCTCCAGGGATGGAGACTCCACTACTTCCCTAGGTAACCCATTCCAGTGCTTCACTACCCTCCTAGTGAAATAGTTTTTCCTAATATCCAAACTAGGCCTCTCCCACCATAACTTGAGACCACTGCTCCTTGTTCTGCCATCTGTCACTACTGAGAACAGCCTCTCTCCATCCTCTTTGGAACCTCCCTTCAGGAAGTTGAAGGCTGCTATCATATCCCCACTCACTCTCTGCTTCTCCAGACTAAACAGACCCAACTCCCTCAGCCTCTCCTCATAGGTCATATGCTCCAGACCCCTAATCATTTTGGTTGCCCTCCGCTGGACCCTCTCCAATGCGTCCACATCCTTTTTGTAGTGGAGGGCCCAGAACTGGACACAATACTTCAGATGTGGCCTCACCAATGCCAAATAAAGGGGAATAATGACATCTCTGGATCTGCTGGCAATGCTCCTCTTAATGCAACCTAATATGCCATTAACCTTCTTGGCTACAAATGCACAATTTGACTCATATCCAGCTTCTCATCCACTGTAACCCCCAGGTCATTTTCTGCAGAACTTCTACTTAACTGGTTGGTCCCCGGCTTGTAACTATGCTTGGGATTATTCCGTTCCAAGTGCAGGACTCTACACTTGTCCTTGTTGAACCTCATCAGATTTCTTGTGGCCCAATCCTCCAATTGGTCTAAGTCACTCTGGACCCTATCTCTGCCCTCAAGCGTATCTACCTCTCCCCCTAGCTTAGTGTCATCTGCAAAATTGCTGAGGGTGCAATTCATCCCCTCATCCAGGTCATTAATAAAGATATTGAACAAAACCGGTCCTAGAACCGAACCTTGGGGAACTCTGCTAGAAACCGACCGCCATCCTGACATCGAGCCGTTGATCACTACCCACTGGACCCGGCCTTCTAGCCATCTTTCTATCCATCTTACCATCGATTTATCCAATCCACATTCCCTTAACTTGCTGGCAAGAGTATTGTGGGAGACTGTATCAAAAGCCTTGCTAAAGTCAAGGTATATCACATCCACTGACTTTCCCATGTCCACCGAGACAGTTACCTCATCATAGAAGCTAATCAGATTGGTCAGTCATGACTTGCCCTTTGAGAATCCATGCTGACTATTCCTAATCACTTTCCTCTCATCCAAGTGTCTCAAAATGGATTCCTTAAGGATCCCTTCCATGATTTTTCCAGAAACCGAGGTAAGACTGACCGGCCTATAGTTCCCTGGATCGTCCTTCTTCCCTTTTTTGAAGATGGGCACTACATTTGCCTTTTTCCAATCATCCAGGATTTCTCCCGAACTCCACGACTTTTCAATGATAATGGCCAAAGGCTCCTCAATGACAGTTGCCAACTCCCTCAGTACCCTCGGATGCATTAAGTCCGGACCCATGGATTTGTGTATGTTTAGCTTTTCTAAATAGTTCCTAACCTGTTCTTTACCCACCAAGGGCTGTCCATCTTCATCCCATCTTGCATCACTTAGCGCAGAAGTCCAGGAATACAGAGGCAAACTTGTCCGTGAATACAGAGGCAAAGAATGCATTGAGTACTTCAGCTTTCCCCACATCATCTGTCACAGGGTTACCTCCTTCATCTATTAGGGGCTGCACACCCTCTCTGATCACCTTCTTCTTGTTAACATGCCTGTAGAAACCTCTCTTGTTATCCTTCACATCCTTAGCCAGTCGCAATTCCATTTGCGCTTTCGCCTTCCTGATAAACCCCCGGCATTCTCGAGCTATACATTTAAACTCCTCCCTGGTTATTTGTCCAAGTTTCCACTTTTTGTAAGCTTCTTTTTTGTGCTTTAATTCACCAAGGATTTCCCCTGAAAGCTAATCTAGTCTCCTACCATGTTTGTCTCCCTTGCTATGCATTGGGATGGTTTCTTTCTGTGCCTTCAATAAGGCTTCTTTAAAATACTGCCAGCTGTCCTGGACTCCTTTCCCCTTCATGTTAGCATCCCATGGGATTCTGCCCATCAGATCTCTGAGGGAGTCAAAATTTGCTTTTCTGAAGTCCAAGGTGTTTATTTTATTACTCTCTTTCCTTCCTTTGGTCAGGATCCTGAAATCTACCATCTCATGATCACTGCTTCCCAGGTTGTCACCCACCTCTACTTCCCCTATTAGTTCCTCCCTGTTTGTGAGCAGGTCAAGCTGCACATGACCCCTGGTCGGATCCTTCAGCACTTGTGTCAAGAAGTTATCCCCAACATTCTCCAAAAACTTCCTGGATTGCCTGTGTACTGCCGTATTGGTTTCCCAACAGATGTCAGGGTGATTGAAGTCACCCAAGAGAACCAGGACCTGCGGTCTGGCAGCTTCGCTCAATTGTCCAAAGAAAACTTCATCTACCTCATCCACCTGATTCGGTGGCCTGTAGCAGACACCAACCACAATATCACTGCTGTTGTTTGCTCCTTTAAACTTAACCCTTAGACTCTCAACAGGTTTTTCTACCTCTTTATACTGGAGTTCAGAGCAATCGTAGTGCTCTCTTACATATAGCGCAACTCCTCCTCCTTTTCTCCCCTGACTGTTCTTCCTGAATAGTCTATACCCTTCCATGACAGCGCTCCAGTCATGTGAGTCATCCCACCAAGTCTCTGTTATCCCAATTAAGTTATATTTCTTGGACTGGGCCAGAGCCTCCAGTTCTTCTTGTTCGTTGCCCAGGCTTCTCGCATTAGTGTACAAACACTTCAGGTAACCAGTTGATTGCCCTATCTTCTCCATGTGAGACAGGGGTCCTCCTTTCTTGCTCCTTCCTCTCTGCATTTCTTCCCGGTATCCGACTTTCCCACTCCCCTCAGGGTTTTGGTCACTGTCCCCTGACGAACCTAGTTTAAAGCCCTCCTCACTAGGTTTGCAAGCCTTCCCGTGAATATGCTCTTTCCTCTTCGTTAGGTGGATCCCATCTCTTCCTAACAATCCTTGTGCCCGGAACAGAGTCCCATGGTCGAAAAAACCAAAGCCCTCTCTGCGACACCATCTGCACAACCACGCATTTACGTCCTCAATTCGACGATCCCTGCCCAGTCCTTTCCCTTCAACAGGGAGGATGGACGAGAACACCACTTGCGCTCCGAATTCTTGGATCCTTCTTCCCAGTGCTATATAATCTGCAGTAACCCACTCAAGGTCATTCTTGGCCATATCATTAGTTCCTACATGGAGAAGCAGGAAGGGGTAGCGATCCGAAGGTTTGATTAGTTTTGTAAGCCTCTCAGTGACATCCTGAATGCGAGCTCCCAGTAAGCAGCACACCTCTCGAGATTCCAGGTCAGGACGGCAGAGGGATGGTTCAGTCCCTCTTAGGAGGGAGTCCCTGACCACCACCACCCATTGTTTTCTTTTGGGGGTGGTGGCCATGGAACCCCCATCCCTAAGACTACGCATCCCATGCCTTCCAGTAGATGGTGTTCGCTTCTGGTTTCTTCCTTGTGAGGTCCCTTCCAAAGAATTCACCTCTAGAGGCAACCCTGGCAATTACAGACTGGTAAGTCTAATATCAGTATCGGGAAAATTAGTTGAAACAATAGTAAAGAATAAAATTGTCAGACACGTAGAAGAACATAATTTGTTGGGCAAAAGTTAACATGGTTTCTGTAAAGGGAAATCATGTCTTACTAATCTATTAGAAAAAAACAACAAATGGTCTGGTAGCACTTTATAGACTAACAAAACATGTAGATGGTATCATTAGCTTTCGTGGGCACAGACAACTTCTTCAAATGACCAGAGTAGTGGACTGAAGAACAACTAATCAGGAAAGAGATGTTGGAGTTATCATGGATAGTTCTCTGAAAACGTCCACGCAGTGTGCAATGGCAGTCAAACAAGCAATTAGGATGCTAGGAATTATTAAAAAAGGGATAGAAAATAAGACGAAGAATATCTTACTGCCCCTACATAAAACTATATTATGCCCACATCTTGAATATGCGTACAGATGTGGTCTCCTCACCTCAAAAAAGATATTTTGGCATTAGAAAATGTTCAGAAAAGAGCAACTAAAATGATTCGGAGTTTGCAACAGGTCCCATATGAGGAAAGGATAAAGAGAATGGTACTTTTCAGTTTAGAAAAGAGGAGACTGAGGGGGGAATATGATCTGGGTATATAAAATCACGAGTGGTGTGGAGAGGGTGAATAAAGAAGTTATTTACTTGATCCCATAAAATAAGAACTAGAAGACACCAATGAAATTAATGGGTAGTAGGTTTAAAACTAATAAAAGAAAGTTCTTCTTCACACAGCACACAGTCAATCTGTGGAACTCCTTGCCAGAGGAGGCTGTGAAGGCTAGGACTTTAAGGGTATGTCTACATTAGCTCATTAATTTGAGCTAGGTAGGAAAATGAGGTGACCGGAGTTGCAAATGAAGCCCAGGATTTAAATATCCCAGGCTTTATTTGCATGTTCCCGTCCGGTCGCCATTTTGAAATTTCACTAGCCTAAACTCACTGCCGTCCGGCTACACAAGGCAGTGAAACATTAATTCAAACTAAGTCCTTAGTTTGAATTAACTGTTACTCCTCGTCCTTAGTTTGTGAAACGAGGAGTAACAGTTAATTCGAACTAAGGACTTAGTTCGAATTAACGTTTCACTGTCACGTGTAGCCACGTGGCAGTGAGTTCAGGCTAGTGAAATTTCAAAATGGCAATCGGACGGGAACATGCAAATAAAGCCCAGCATATTAAAATCCCGGGCTTCATTTGCAACTCCAGTCGCCTCATTTGCCTACCTAGCTCGAATTAATGAGCTAGTGTAGACATACCCTAACAGAGTTTAAAAAAGAGCTAGATAAATTCATGGAGGTTAGGTCCATAAACAGCTATTAGCCAGGGGGTAAGGAATGGTGCTCCTGGCCTCTGTTTGTCAAAAGCTGGAGAAGGATGGCAGGAGACAAATTGCTTGATCATTGTCTTCAGTCCACCTCCTCTGGTTCACCTGTCACTGGCCACTGTCAGCAGACAGAATACTGGGCTAGATGGACCTTTGGTCTGACCCAGTATGGCCGTTCTGATGTTCTTAAATCAATAAGAGTCCTAGTCATTGACTGGGATCCCATGGTACTATACACACATAGGACAAAACAATGAAATCTGCTCCAAAGGGATTACAATTTAAATTGAAGACCTGAGACAACAGATACATTCAGACAAATGAGAGGCAGAGAGGAGAGTACAAGGCAACTCTCTAGGCTTCAGAACTTGGCATTTTACCCAACAGAACTCTATTTTTTTAGTGGCAGAATTCATCTGGCATTGTTTTCCTTCTCTCTGCTCACCAACCAGGTCTTCTCTTTGGGTGTTCCTTGTTCTCCATTGCAAGGAGAACTAACTGGATCACCTGTATGTAGACAATGTCGTCTACCATAAAGGGGCAGAAAGAAAGTGATATTTTTTTCTATCAGTCTGCCCAGAGCAAATCCAATAACTCCTCTTTGTTGGACCTACTCTGATATTACTTTAAAGAAATTTATGTTCAACCATGGACTCTCTTTTTTGGGAGTTGGAAAGATGATCTACAGAACAGTCAACATTAATATGGTTTTTGGGGGCCATAGGCCTGTGTTCTGGAGTGGACTAGGTGATAAGGTGTTTGCTTCAGAACAGCAGGTTTGGGGGCTTGAGACCTGCAGTCAGATAGCCAACACAGCATAAGGGACCCTCTGAAGGTAAAGGGGTGGGTTGGGTTCTTATTGTCTCATTTTAAATATTTTCTCATACTTATTTCCAATGGCCATTAATTGAAAGTTTTGAATCGTGCATTAACTAGGCATTATACACATACTCATGAAGGATATGGAAATGAACATGGACTTTATTCATATTTGTCCTTAGACAAACAAAATGTATTTTCAGTTCTTCAGCTAATGAGGCACTGTGAGAACTACATAGGGAGGGCTTGGGAATTACTCCACAAAAAAGAAATCCAAATGTTTTTTGGCAACAGCTGGTATGCTTGGAAAAAGCCAACAGTAACAAGAACATTGTCAGCAGCTTAAAGAAAAAGAGGTACTGAAATTTTACATGAAGCCTGGATACAGAGAAATCCCAAAGATCATTCCAAAGAATGCTTAATTTCTGTTTTATTACAGTTAAAATACTAGGGGAAAGAAGAACTATAATCTTAAATGGACTATAGAAAAGCTCTTGTATTTCTTTTACATTACTTACAAATTTTCAGTAAGAAATCTATTGATACATCAGATTTCCTTTAAAAAGTGTGTTGGCTCAAAGTCAGCAAGAATCAGAATCTTAGGATTTGTCACTCTTAAACCTGAATAAAAGTTGCTATAGAAACAGCTGAGTATTGTTATAAATTGAGAATAGAATCAAACTTAATGTGTACCATGTTACGGATTTCAAAGAAATAGATTAATTAAGGAGCAATAGTTTTATGAGTGCCTCTATGCATTTACTTTTAGAAAATATATTAGGCTATGTTTACACTACAACGTTAATCTGAGTTATCTTAGTTCGAAATAGTTAATTCTAATTAAGCTAATTTGAATTAACGCATCTACACACAAAATGCAGTTTTGCTATTTTGAAATAGTGCATCCACACTGAGTGGACTCTGAAATGGAGTTAAGGCTGGCTGGAACCAGTTCCAGCAGGGCACCAGGTCAGGACTTAATGGGTAGGGTTTCTGCCTGAGGCCTGTACTTAAAGGGACCCTACTCCTACCCTGGAAAGACAGTTCTCAGGTTTCCCTGCTTGCTTGTCTACTTCGATGAGGGACAGCAAAGCATTTGTGTCTCTGTGTCTCTGCTTGCCCTCACTCAGGACACGACAACACTATGCCACAAGGAGCCAGAGCTGCCCCTGGGCACTCTGGTGCATCTTGTGGACGTGTTGCCATCAGTCTGGCTGCACTTGCTGCAGGCTGCCATCCGGGAGGTCCATTAGGGGGCAGTCGGTATCCAGGGGGCCCTGTGGGAGAGCTTCCATCCTGAGGAGCACTAACAGTCTCCGTGGTCTGCCCCACTGGGGCCTTGTGCCTCATTCCTCTGTCACGTCTTTCCACTTACTCCTCCCTAGCCCCCCCTTCCTGATGTCAAATAAAATACACTTTTTTCAAAAAATAGAAACTCTGCTTATTTAACAAAATGACGGGGTGGGGTGGGGGAATGAACCTTTGGGGAGACTGGGGAAAGGAAGCGGGAGATGGGAGGAGAGAGGGTGGGAGAGGGGAGGGGAAAACTGGGAGGAGGGACCTGGAAGGGGGAAGCAAGAGGAGGAAGGGGGAGGGGAAGCTCAGTGCTCAGGGGTGAGGTCCACGATCTCCTCACTAGTCCAGGAGGGAGCACAGCATCTACGACCCCTGGCTGGCACTGACTGCCTAGCTCATTGTGGGGCCACTGGGTCAGGGGCAGAGACTGCTGGCAGGCTTGGATCTGGCACGTGCAGTCTGGCCAGAGTCTACCCCTTTAAGGGCTCTGGGGCTGGGGGAGAGGAGAGGAGTTTTTCTGGTTGTGCCCAGAGTGGCCACCAGGGCTCCCTGGGAAGGGCTGGAGGCCCCCTATTTTGAATTAAGTGTCTACACAGCACTTAATTTGAAATAGCTATTTCGAATTTGGCGTTACTCCTTGTAGAATGAGGTTTACCAAATTCGAATTAAGTGCTCCGCTATTTTGAATTGATTTCAAAATAGTGGTTTGCATGTATAGACGCTATTAAAGTTAAATCGAAATAACAGCTGTTATTTTGAATTAACTTTGCAGTGTAGACATACCCTTAGAGATTTTTTGTGCTTAAGGCAAGAGTTCTGCAGGATTAAATGTGCTCTTCTGGATATAAAGTGGATATTTCAATTGTTATGTAACAGGGTGTTGAGGCTTGTGGATTCCTAGGCTATGTCTATACTCGTGGCTTCTTGCGCGAGAAATATGCAAATGACGTTAAGTGTGGAATATCGCCGAGCCCCATTTGCATATCTAATGAGCCACCATTTTTGCAGAAGAAGCTCTTGCGCCAGAAGGAGCAGTCTACACTGCCCCTTCTGGCGCAAGAAAAACTCTCTTGCGCAATGCTGTTATTCCTGAAAATAATTGGCGTAGTGGCACTGCACAAGAGGGTTTTTATTGTGCAAGAAGGGGCAGTGTAGACAGCTCCTTCTGGTGCAAGAGCCTCTTCTGCAAAAATGGCGGCTCATAATTTTTCAATTACTTGGTAGCTCTTATTAATCAGTCCAGTTTTATAATTCTACATGGAGTCATACAATGATGTTGAGTATACAGTTGAAAGTCCACATGCCATTGGAACCATGGCAATTTATACCAGCTCCATGGACTTATTCTGAATTTATACTAGTACAAGGGAAGTTCAGAATCTACCCAAGATTTGTAAGTCACTTTCATTAGAATTGTGGCTGTTGTGTGCACGACTAAGAACATTCAAACTATGCCTTGTCCTATACAGAACTGTTATTGGGCTACTTGAATATAATTAGTTCCTAATATTTCTACCTATTTAGTTGTTACAAAGATAGGAGAAAAAAAATGTAATGTCATTCATGAGGACAATGAAAAGATACTCATGTGCTTCAGATCAGCTCCCAAAAAAGGAACTGGAGGAAATTCAGGCTTAGACCTTGCAATGCATTTTATACCTTGAACATCTTGATAGAGGATAAATGTAAATAGTGCACCTTGCCTTTTTCATGTTTATTCAAAACTAACATTGATTCCATCTGGCACTGTTGTGTTCACTCAGTTTACGCAGCTAAACAGACAGTTTTATTGGCCAATAAAAGCAAAGTGAGCCAAACGTGGTTCCAGCAGAGCCAGGCCCAGTGAGGCTGGCTAATACAATTAATCCTAGTATTTTATACCCTTAACCAAGCAAGTCTGACGTCAGGGCAAGAAATCAAAGTGAACTTCAAAGAGGAATTATTATAAGTGGAGAAAGAAACAGGTTTAGAGGGAGTTCGAGCTTCAGCTCAAAATAGTTCATTAACACATTCCAACAGCGCATCCTTCTGGCCTCTCCCCACCTCGGTGAAGGTCAGTTCACTCCCTCTAGTATACGTGCAGACACAAGAAACTGAAATGGCTATTGTTATACAGAATGGCTTCTAGCTAAATATGAAATGGTTTCTACAGTTGCTTTGACTCAGGACCTGCTACTAAGGCCTGGTCTACACTAGGGTTACGTCTCGATTGGGATGATTTTCCGCAAATGCTTTTAACAGAAAAGTTTTCTGTTAAAAGCTCTTGTGGAAAAGAGTGTCTAGATTGGCACGGATGCTTTTCTGCAAAAGCACTTTTTGTGGAAAAGCATCCATGCCAATCTAGATGCGCTTTTGCGCAAAACAAATCTGAGATGTCTACACTGGCCCTTTTGTGCAAAAGGACTTTTGCCCGAATGGGAGCAGCATAGCATTTCCATAAGAAGCACTGATTTCATACATGAGATCGTCAGTGTTCTTGCAGAAATTCAAGCGGCCAGTGTAGACAGCTGGTAAGTTTTTCCGCAAAAGCAGGCGCTTTTGCGGAAAAACTCGCCAGTCTGGACACAGCCTAGGGGTTTACACTGAATTTAGCCACATAGGGTCCATTTTTCTACGCTATCAAGCGACTGCTGAAGTTGATGTCAGTTACTCCTGATTTCATGAGGAGTAATGCTATTCCCAGCCTTGCATGGTCGAGTTTACAGCTGATGAAAGTAGAGGCCATTGGCCTCCTGGCAGCATCCCACAGTTCCCTACTCTGATCGATCTGGCCAGAACTTGCTCCTCTACTGCTCTCCAGGTTAACAGAAAAAGCTCTGGGAAAATCTGAATTTCATTTCCCACGTGGCCAGACTTACAAGCATATTCAGAGTGAGCAGCACACGTGGACATGACTTTGACCAGTTCCAAGACTGCAAAGAACTCTAATATTTCTGCTCCCATGGGCTCCAGTTCCCAGGGGTGCAGAAGACCATCCAGGAGATTTTGGACCTCACTGAGGCATGGAGAGATGAGCCCTTCTCTCTGAGCTCTAAACCAGCAAGCAGAAAGTGGACATTTACCCAAAGATTGTAAACTGCCTGGGGGCTAAGGGCTATTCCAGGGACACCCAGCAGTGCCGAGTCAAAATCAAGGAACTGAGGCAGTCAAGGTGAAGGAGGCTAATGCACTGTCTGGTGTAGCAATTCACAGCTGCTGCTCCTATGAGCAGCTGGATGCTATTCGGGGGCTGGGGACCAGCTTCCTAAGTGTGAACATGGAGTCCAGCCAAGACACTCTTGGTGTCAGCATGGAGCAGAACGTGGTGGTTTAGGAGGGGGAGGAAGACAAGGAGGAGAATGGCTAGCTGGTGATCAATGAGAGCCAAAATCTGTTCATGGTTCTGGAACCAGTCCACTCCTTCCTGGATGTTTCCTAGTCAAGCACCGACCCTGGGGAGTGCACTTCTGGACCCTGGCATCCACAGTTTTTTTTCTTAATACAAACAGGTGAAAGCAATTGTGTGATGTGCAGCATGAAGGGCCCAGAACAGCTTGTAAATGTGTCTGCAGATAGCACGGGAGTCTTGCTTGCACATCTCCATGAGTCATAGAATCCTAGGGCTGGAGGAGCCCTCAGGATATCATCGAGTCCAGCCCCCTGCCCAAAGCAGGACCAACCCCAACTAAACCATCCCAGCCAGGGCTTTGTCAAGGTGGGACTTAAAAACCTCCAGGGATTGAGATTCCATCACCTCCCTAGGGAACTTATTCCAGTGCTACTAAAATAGTTTTTCCTAATAGTCAACCTGGATCTCCCCTCTTAATATCTAACCTGGACCTCTGGATCCTATGCCTACCCTCCAATGTATGTACCTCTCCACCTAGCTTAGTGTCATCTGCAACTTGCTGAGGGTGCAATCCATCCCCTCATCCAGGTCATTAATTTTAAAGTGTTATACAAACTGGCCTCTGGACCAACCCTTGAGGCATTCGACTTGACACTGACCACCGACCAAACATCGAGTCATTGATCACTACCCATTGGGCCCAACAATCTAGCCAGCTTTCTATCTATCGTATAGACCATTTATCCAATCCACACTTTCTTAACTTGCTGGCAAGAGTACTGGAAGCAGGCTGGACACAAGGGCGCGTGCATGCATGACCCCATACAGACAGAGTGCTGCACATAGCATCTGGGCATGCCTACCCATGCAAGACACACCCCCCACTCCCGCGGACTGCGCTTCCAGGCACAGGTGTGTGTATGAGATCCATGGAGGGCCAGACTGACTCAGGCCCCTCTCTTACCCATGGGGTCCCACAGTGCCTGGATAATTCCCTTGCCTGCTTGTCTGTGGGGAGGAGGGAAGGGAGCAGGAAGCATGGTCCTCTGGGCACTGCGGGGTCTCTGTGAGGCAGGGCCTGTTGTGCAGGACACATATGGCCTTGCTCCCAGGACATCCCCGTCCTCTGGCCCGAGGACTGTTGGTCGCTGCTCACAGAGGAGGGCATGGCCTCAGAGCAGTGTCTGTATGGATGGCTGACCCCTCTCCCTCTTTATTCTCCACAGCTGGACCACTGTCACTGTGGGGCAATCCACGCCAGGTGAGGCAGCTGCCCGACCCTGGGGGGAGCCGCAAGTGCATGAGGATTCACGAGGACCTCCTGAGGCAGCATGTGGGTGTCCTGTGACTCCTGCATGACATGCAGCAAACCCTGGCACAGAAGATCCAGGAGGACTCTGAGTGGCAGAGCCGCATGTGGGACCGGCTTGTGCAACAGGGCAACATGTGTGCTACCACGCGGGAAATGATGGCACACCTGGCTGCTGTCCCTGTTCCTGCCTCCCACCTTCCTGCCCCCCTGCTATGCCCATTCCCCCTCCCCCTCTCCTCTGCTATGCCCATTCCCCCCCGACCCCCAAGCAATGCCTCTGCTCTCTCCCCAACTATTGCCTCTGCCCCCTCCCTCTGCTATGCCTATGCCTCCTCTCTCTGCCCCCTGTGCCATCCCTGATCCCACTCCAGCCCACCCTCCTGCCTTTCCCTGTTGTCCCAGGCCCCAACAAATACCAGGTTCACTGAGGTCCCCAGACCCAAGGTGGCACTTCCAGCCACCCCACATACCTCTCCCATCCCTGATTCCCCCTCCTCCCTCCCTGCTCCAGGTTCTCAACCCCTCTGCTCCCCAGTGTATTTTATTAAAAAAAAAACAAAGTTCATTTTGTTCAAATCGGAAGAGGTGTGTTTATTGAGAGTCAAGGGAAGAGTGGAAGGGGAAAGGGATAGTGGAGCAAGGCACAGGCTCCTAGTGGGGAGGCCCTGGGAAGAGTTACTGGGATTCTTGAAAGAAACTCTCCCTCAAGGCCTCCTGGATGTGCACCCCTGCCTGATGTGCCTGGTAGATGGCAGCTGTGCACAGCTGATCAAAGCCCCTCCCTTCGTGGCCAATCTCTGACCCCCACTCTGGTAGGAAGACCTTCTCATTCCTCTCCTCAGTGTTGTGGAGGACACAACATGTCGAGGTGACCTCAGGGATGTTGTGCTCCCCTCCGTCGAGGCAGGTCAGGAGGCACCTGAACCAGTCCTGGAGGCGCTCGAAGGCACACTCGACCTGGATTCGGGCCTGGCTGAGGTGGGCATTGAATTGGTCCCTGCTGGGGTGCAGGTGGCTGGTGTATGGCTTCATAAGCCATGGCATTAGGCAGTAGGCTGCATCCCTCATGATGCACGGTGGCATGTGCACGTCTCCAACATGAAATTCACTCTGGGGGAAAAATGTGCCAGACTCCAGCTTTCCGTAGAGGCTTCAGTTTCTGAAAATGCAGGCATCGTGTACTCTGTCTGAGCATCTGACAAAACTGTCAGTAAACTGTCCACGGTGGTCAACCAGAGCCTGCAGCACCATCAAGAAATAGGCCTTCCTGTCGATGTACTGGGCAGCTCGATGAGTTGGTGCACAGATTGGGATGTGGATTCCATCAATCACTCCCCTGCTGTTAGGGAATCCCAGGGTGACAAATCCTGCAATGATTGAGTCCAGGTCTCCCAGGAGAATGATCCTGCACAGCAGGATGGAGTTGATGGCCCTCACAACCTGCAGAAGGAGAAAAATAAACATGCAAAACAGAGAATGAGAGGGAGTGCCTGAGCCCTTGGGAGGTGCCCACCCCCTCCCCAAACACCCCAGGAGCCACATCCTATGAGGCCGCTCCTCAGCAGGGCTGTGTGAGGGTGGGACGGCACAAGCCCCTGGGGACGGGGCTTCATTCCCATCCTCAGTCCACCCCAGCGCCCTCACCCACCTTTCCCTAGGGTTCTCCTTTCCAGGACTTCCCCCTTCCAGGGACTGCAGCCTGAGAGTGTCTTACCTCCACGAGGAGGGCCCCTACGGAGGACTTCCCCACGCCGAACTGGTTGCCCACGGAGCAGTAGCTGTCTGGGGTGGCAAGCTTCCATATGGCGATAGCAACCCGCTTCTTGCCAGCAAGTTAAGGGAATGTGGATTAGATAAATGGACGGTAAGATGGATAGAAAGCTGGCTGGAAGATCGGGCCAGGCAGTTAGTGATCAATGGCTCGATGTCAGGTCGGCGGTCGGTTTCTAGTGGAGTGCCCCAAGGATCGGTTCTAGGACCAGTTTTGTTCAACATCTTTATTAATGACCTGGATGAGGGGCTGGGTTGCACCCTCAGCAAGTTTGCAGATGACACTAAGCTAGGGGAAGAGGTAGATAGAAGGAGGGCAGGGATAGGGTCCAGAGTGACTTAGACAAATTGAAGGATTGGGCCAAAAGAAATCTGATGAGGTTCAACAAGGACAAGTGCAGAATCCTGCACTTGGGACAGAAGAATCCCAAGCATTGCTACAGACTGGGAACTGACTGGCTAAGTAGCAGTTCTGCAGAAAAGGACCTGGGGATCACAGTGGATGAGAAGCTGGATATAAGTCAACAGTGTGCCCTTGTGACCAAGAGGGCTAATGGCATATTAGGTTTCATTAGGAGGAGCATTGCCAGCAGATCCAGAGAAGTGATTATTCCTCTTTATTCGGCTCTGGTGAGGCCACATCTGGGCTGTGCCTAGACTATACTTCTCTGTCGACGGAGAAATATAGATTAGGCATGTTGAAATTGCTAATGAAGCAGGGATTTAAATATCCCGTTCTTCATTAGCATAAACATGGCCACTGCTATTTTTTTAAATGGAGCTTTTTCGGAAAAAAAGGCAATCTAGGCTTTTGATAAATAAACCCTTTTTTGAAAGATCCTGTAAACCTAATTTTTTGAGGAATACAGGATCTTTCGAAAAAGGGTTTATTTTTGACAGATCCACATCTAGACTGCTTTTTTTAAAAAAAGCTCTGTTTTGAAAAAAGCAGCGGTCATGTTTATGCTAATGAAGCACAGGATATTAAATCCCTGCTTCATTAGCAATTTCAGCGTGCCTAATCTACATCTCTCTGTTGACAGAGAGGCATAGTCTACACGTTCCCCTGGAATAGTCTGTCCATTTCTGGGCCCCCAAATACAGGAAGGATGTGGACGCATTGGAGAGAGTCCAGCGGAGGGCAACCAAAATGATTAGGGGGCTGGAGCATATGACTTATGAAGAGAGGCTGAGGGATTTGGGTTTGCTTAGTCTGCAGAAGAGAAGAGTGAGGGGGGATTTGATAGCAGCCTTCAACTTCCTGAAGGGAGGTTCTAAAGAGGACAGAGAAATTCTGTTCACAGTAGTGATAGATGGCAGAACAAGGAGCAATGGTCTCAAGTTACAGTGGGAGAGATCCAGCTTGGATATTAGGAAAAACTATTTCCCTAGGGCTATGTCTAGACTGCAAGCCTCTTTCGAAAGAGCCTCTTTCGAAAGAGAGCGTCTAGACTGCACGCGGAACTTTCGAAAGAGCAAGCCGCTTTTTCGAAAGAAAGCACCCAGTGAGTCTGGATGCTCTCTTTCGAACAAGCCCTATTTACATTCAAGAACGCCTTCTTTTGAAAGAAGCAATTTCGAAAGAAGGCGTTCTTCCTCGTGAAATGAGGTTTACCGCCGTCGAAAGAAAAGCCGCGTTCTTTCGATTTAATTTCGAAAGAACGCGGCTGCAGTCTAGACGCAGGTGAAGTTTTTTCGGAAAAAGGCTACTTTTCCCGAAAAAACCCCTGAGTCTGGACACAGCCTAGGAGGGTAGTGAAGCACTGGAATGGGTTACCTAGGGAGGTGGTGGAATCTCCATCCCTAGAGGTTTTTAAGTCTCATCTTGATAGGGGTCTGGGTGGATTGATTTAGTTGGGATTGGTCCTGCCTTGGGGAGAGGACTGGACTTGATGACCTTCTGAGGTCTTTTCCAGCTCTATGATTTTCCAGGCGTATGGCAGGCTGCAGGTGGGTGTCCCATCATTGGAGGGCAGGGGCAAGTCAAGCACTACTACTGTAGCTAGCTAGGCATTTCTATTCAATACATTTTATAACAGTTAGTGCTGTTCAAGGTCAATTTAAGACCTTCATATGAATGCAACAATGAAAAATCTCAATCTTCATACCTGGAGGACTAAAGCTGGATGAACTATTTTTTCTTTAGTCCAAACATAAATAATGCTTGGTCCAAACATAATTTATATAATATTTAGTTAACTGCACAATGTTGCACTTGGCCACTATGGAAATATTCTTATGGCATTGGAGCAGTGCTTAAAAGCCTGAAAACACACACCAAAGTAAAAAGGAAATATGAGTAATAAAGCAATTAGAGAAACAAATTATCCTCTTAAGGAACAAGTGTGGTAAAGTTCTTAATCAAAAACATTCGGATAAAATTAATTGAAAGCACATATTTAAAGTGCACTTCTGACACACCTTTTCCTGCACAATATCATGCAGGACTGACTGTCTTTCTTTTCCCTTCCAAAGTATCTGAAAAAAATAGTTAATCAGTAGATGGCTCTAATTTTCTCTTGTCTGACATGCAATGGTGTGTTCAAGGTGCATATATATACAGATCAGGTCTTTTACCCTTTCCCCTACTGCATTAAAAGTGGAATCATAGAATCATAGAACACCAGAACTGGAAGGGACCTCTAGGGGTCATTGAATCCAGTCCCCTGGCCTCACGGCAGGACCCAGTACCATCTAGACCAGTGTTTCTCAACCAGTGGTACAAGTACCCTCATGGGTACTTGAGAGAAGTCTGGGGGGAACTTCAACACAACTGAAATTTGGAGAAAAGTGAATTTTTGTTTTAAGTTTTACAGCGTTTTATTATTTTTATTCTTTTTACACCCAAAAATTTCATTGCCCACCCAGCTACGATTATGTTGTTTAAATAAATGTGTTGCAATGGTAGAAAAAGATGTGTGTAGGTACTGGGGGTACTTATTTTTTTTTTGAAAAAGGGGTACTTTATAAAAAAAAGGTTGGAAAACACTGATCTAGACCATCCCTGACAGATGTCTATCTAACCTGCTCTTAAATATCTCCAGTGATGCAGATTCCATGTTGTCTGATACTGGTGAAATTAGCTAGTCATTTTTAATCTGTAATGATTCCTGCAAAATTTGAAACTGGTTTTGTTTGCCTACCAGGAACAATGATTCACTGAGACCCTGTTTCTCTTCTGTTTTCTTAAGCAAACTGCTTACTTTAGATATCTATTTTGTCCTTTTATTTAACATTACTCACTCATAATTAGCTGAACATCACACCCAGTGCCCTTGAGAGTAAATATCTGATTCTCTGGACTGTGCACAATTTGATATTTGACATAAGCATATAATGGGGAAATAAATACACACAAAATCAGTGGGAGGTAAAGTAAGGTGATGTTGAGAAAAATCCATTAAATCAAAACAATTTCACGTGACAGGAGAAACTTCTTGGATGCGTCTAGACTGGAAAGATTTTGTGCAAAAGCAGCTGTTTTTGCGCAAAAACTTGCCAGCTGTCCACACTGGCCTCTTGATTTTGCTTAAGAGCACTGATGTTCTACTGTCCGAAATCAGTGCTTCTTGCACAAATGCTTTGACGCTCCCGTTTAGGAAAAAGCCCTCTTGCAGAAATGATTTTGTGCAAGAGAGCCAGTATAGACAGGCAACTAAGACATTTTGCAGTAAAGCAGGCTAAATGGAAAAAAGCCCTAGTGGCCGCTTGGAGGCTCTGTAGCTGCAGTCAGCTCCCGGACTTCCTGGTAACCTGAGCCCCCTTAAAGCAGATGCAGGTGTAATAAGTTGAGGGTCAGTAACATGGAGTCAGCAGACCTAAATAGAGGCCTGTAACATGAAGACAGCAACAGGCCTTGCAATCTAGTGACCAAGACTTTGGTTCAGTAACAGGAGCCAAGAAAGAAGCCTTATTGATAATTGTGTGATTGTGTAAGTTAGGTGGAGCATGGAAGGACACAGGGAGGCACTGGGTACAGACTGTGAGCCAAAGGGGAGTAATGGAACATCTTAATAAGAAATGTCTTGGTACAAAGACTCCCTAAAAAGTAATGCACCTAGGTTCAGGACCAGGTCGGAATTGACAGCATGAAGGCTAGTAAGTAAGCCCCCCTTCCGTAAGGTGAGGGGTGGTAACTAGGCAACAGAGGGTGGTAACCTGGTACGTAAAGAAATGATGTAAGTTGTTTGTACCTGTCTATAAAAGGACACCGCAGAGGGTGCTCTCCAGCCCACCTAGGCGCCTGAACGGCAGGTGTCATTGCCTGAACTTACAGAACGCACAGTAGCTTAACTTTGACTAACTGCTGTTAATATCTGATATATGGCAATAGGCCTGCCCAGTGTTGGTACCTTGTCAACGCGGGCCATAGTGCCCAGTGGTGTAATATTGTACTGATCTCTGTTACCAACTGGTAGAGCTTTGCATTTGACAATAAACCTGCTCGATTGATTTCAAACCTTGCCTGCATCTGTTGTTTCTGGGGTCTCACAGAGATCTCCTGTGTTGACCCAAGTGCACGGGGTCTAACACTCTAGATAAAGGGAGTACCAATTGTTACGCACGCAGCCGAAAGTTTATAATCACCAATGGAGTAGAGGACCTGTCAGGAGCGCACCAGGACAACCCTGACCAGATGACGCTGACACTGACAGTCCAGACCACCGAAGATACCAAGGTACGAAAACAGGCTGCTAAGGTCACGAGGCAGGAGCCCTTCTCGGACCTCTGGCCAGAGATCTGCCACGTGGCCCCTGTCATCCTCAACAGCCACCCCAGAGCACCGTGGCAGCTCCAGGGAGGGATCAGGCACCCGCACCCACAGCACAAGAGGCCCCCAGGGCCAGAAAAAGATGGGCCTCATCCTGGTCGTTGGGGGAGCTGGAAGGCCTCATGGACCTGTGGCAGGAGGAGGAAGCCCTACACAACACTTGCTTCCGGCGTCGGAACGCAGACATTTTTGCCCGCATGGTCCAGGTGCTCTCCCAGCAGGGCCATCCAGCCCGGCCCCCGGAGTAAGTCTGGGCTAAAGTTAAGGAACTGCACCTGGGCTACGTCTGGGCCAGCGAGGGCCAAGGAGCAGGAGCCGACACCTGCCCCCATTACCGACGGCTCCAGGCCATCTTGGGTCAGCCAGCACGCAAGCACCGGATGTCCCCGTGGACAGCAGCATGCACCCCCCCCCCGTCACCAGGACCACCAAGGCGGGGGAAGGAGACACCAGCAGTGGGTCAGAGGACGAGGCTAGCACTGCCACCCTGCAGGCCCCCTCTGGCAGCCCCATCGTCTCCCGCGCATCCTCGGAGGCCGGGGAAGGATCCACCGGTGAGTGTTAAACTTTGCACTCACAAGGGCGGGGGAGCCAGACGCCCAGAGCCAGGAGTGGGAGAACACGTCACTCAGGCCGCGTGAGTTGCACGCTGTGTAGCATTAGGCAGTAAGCAGCATGTGCAACCACGTGCAGCCTGGTGACCGAGCGGGATGTGGCCACGGCAGGCAGCTCCAGGGCACACCTGGGACCGTGCTGCTCACACACATCCCGCGGGACCGGGGGGAAGAGTGGATGCCGGCTAGAACCAGCCAAGGTCTCAGGGGCTCAGGCCAGAGCCCGCACCTCCGCAAGGGTGCAGCACGCAGAACGGCACACTGTCCCATGCCTGCCTGTGAGGCACAGCCAGCTGCTCCTGGGAAAACCGCAGCATCACAGCCCTGTGAGCGTGGCCCCCACTGAGCCCCTCGCCTGCTCCCGGTGCCTTGGCTGGCCCCCTGAGGGAAGTCCCCACTTTGGCCACACATGTCCCTGGGCTATGTGTGTGAGGGCTAATGGGAGGGGGAGGGGGAGAAGCGCTCGGGCCGGCCCTAGAGCCACCTCAGTTTTACTGCAAGGATGGGACACTTCCCAATCACTCTCCTGGTTCTGTCCAGGAGACATCCCACGCTATGGGGATCTGAGAGCCCAGATCACGTCTGCCAGATGTGCTCCCAAGCACTGTGTGGGGATTCATCTCGCTCCCTGTCAAACATCAATGATTAGCCCAAAACCTCACAGCCTCCACCGGCAGGGAGTTCCACAGGTTAACACAACACAAGCGCCCTCTCACCCTCCACGGGGCCAGAACACAGACCGGTGGTTCCAATACATGGAGGAGGATCCTACTCCAGGGGCACTCCTGTATGCAAACATACAACACAGGAAGGGGATGTGGGTTGCATCCAGGGCTCCTCCGCAGTTGGGGAACCCGAGGGCAGTGAAGCTGGCCAATGAGAAGTCCTGTGGCACCCTATAGATTAACAGATTTATTGGAGCATAAGCTTTCGTGGGCAAAGACCCACTTCATCACATGCATGGTAGTTTTCCTAGTTCTTCCAGACAGAAGATCCTTTTTTCCAAAGTGCTTCCTTATCTGTCATGTTTCACCATGGCCATCCTCGCCTACTCCAGGCATACTTCATAAAATTTGTGTTTGTTATAGGTATGCCAAGGAGTGATAGAAACAATATATCATCTTCTTAATGTTTTTCTTTAAATTGGTGCATGTTTTGGTATTTGTTCACAAAATTCTGTTGTTATTTAGCTGCTTGCTGTCCTCTCCCCTCTCCAGAAAGGCAATTCTACTCAACTAGTGAAACACAGCCAAATAAATCAGTTTCAGAGTTTTGTGGGTGAAGCATTAGGGGTATGTCTAGACTACATCCCTTTTCTCGAAAAAGGGATATAAATTAGACACTTTGAAATTAGAATCATAGAATCATAGAGCTGGAAGAGACCTCAGGAGGTCATCAAGTCCAGCTCCCTGCCCAGGACAGGAACAATCCCAACTAAATCAACCCACCCAGAGCCCTGTCAAGCTGAGACTTAAAAACCTCCAGGGATAGAGATTCCACCACCTCCCTAGATAACCCATTTCAGTGCTTCACCACCCTCCTAGGGAAATAGTTTTTCCTAAAGTCCAAACTAGACCTCCCTTTCTGTAACTTGAGACCATTGCTCCTTGTTCTGCCATCCGTCACTACTGTGAACAGCCTCTCTCCATCCTCTTTGGAACCTCCACTCAGGGAATTGAAGGCTGCTATCAAATCCCCCTCACTCTTCTCTTCTGCAGACTAAACAAACCAAAATACCTCAGTCTCTCCTCATAGGTCATGTGCTCCATCCCCTAATCATTTTGGTTGGCCTCTGCTGGACCCTTTCCAATACATCCACATACTTTCTATAGTGGGAGGGTCCAGAACTGGACACAATACTTCAGGTATGGCCTCACCAGAGCCAAATAAACTGGAAAAATCACTTCTCTAGACCAGCTGGCAACACTCTTCCTAATGCAACCTAATATGCCATTAGCCCTCTTGGCTACAAGGGCACACTGTTGACTCATATCCAGCTTCTCATCCACTCTAATCCCCAGGTCCTTTCTGCAGAACTGCTACTTAGCCAGTCAGTCCCCACCCTATAACAATGCTTGGGAGTCTTCCGTCCCAAGTGCAGGACTCTACACTTGTCCTTATTGAATCTCATCAGATTTCTTTTGGCCCAATCCTCTAATCTGTCTAGGTCACTCTGGACTCTATCCCTGTCCTCCAGTTTAGCTACCTCTCCCCCTAGCTTAGTGTCATCTGCAAACTTGCTGAGGGTGCAACCCATCCTCTCATCTAGGTCATTAATAAAAATGTTGAACAAAACCGGCCTTAGAACCGATCGTTGGGATACTCTGCTAGAAACTGACCCCAACTTGACATCAAGCTGTTGATCACTACCCGCTGGACCTGACCTTCTAGCCAGCTTTCTATCCATCTTACAGTCCAGTTATCCAATTCATACTCCCTTAATTTGCTGGCAAGAATATTGTGGGAGACCGTATCAAAAGCTTTGCTGAAGTCAAGGTTTATCACATCCACTGACTTTCCCATATCCACAGAGCTAGTTACCCCATCATAGAACCTAATCTGATTGGTCAGACATGATGTGCCCTTCGTGAATCCATGTTGACTATTCCTGATCACTTTCCCCTCTTTCAAGTGACTCAAAATGGATTCCTTGAGGATCCCCTCCATGATTTTTCTGGTGATTGAGGTAAGGCTGACTGGTCTGTAGTTCCCTGGATTGTCCTTCTTCCCTTTTTTAAAGATGGGCAGTGCATTTGCCTGTTTCCAATCATCCGGGATCTCTCCGGATCTCCCCGAGTTTTCAAAGATAATGGCCAAAGTCTCTGCAATGACATTTGCCAACTCCCTCGGATGCATTAAATCCAGACCCATGGATTTGTGTATGTTTAGCTTTTCTCAATAGTTCCTAACTTGTTCTTTCCCCACCAAGGGCTGACCACCTCCTTCCCCTATTGCGTCATCTAGCGCAGTGTTTCTTAACTTTTTTTTGCTTATGGCCCCCTTCTGAGCCTCATTGACCTCTGTGGCCTCCCTCATAGCTGCTGTTAATTGGAAAAAAGGTACATCATTTACCATATGCACTTTTTATTTATATTATACATATTCTAATAATCCATACATTATTTCTAAGTAGCAAAGAAAATTCTTAAAGACATAAAATATATAGTAGCAGCATAAGGCCTGCTAACAAAAAAAATTGGATAATTGGCACTTTATTCAGTGTGATCCTTGTGGCTGATGCAAATTTGCAAGTTTTTCAGTATCTGGCTGCAGCGTTGTTAGTGACAAATGAAGATCACCTCTATTCACAATATCATGGAGGTTATGAGCTTTTGATAGTAGGTAAACCACTCAACTAAAGCCAGATTCAACAAGATAAGAAGTGGGAAACATGATAAAATACAACTTTGCTTTCTCCCAGAGCAGTGGAAACTTCCTAGCCATTTCACTGCTTAGCTGTAAATTATGTTTGCCATGTTTGAATCTAGCTTGAACTGTTATATCACTCTGTAGCTCAATGAGGCTTTCTTGTAATGTAATGTCAGCATTAACCACATTTACCCCAAATGGATCCACCACTCAATCTGGAATGTTCATCTCTAGCAGGTCACTGAACAGAACTTGCATATCACTGTACAAATTCTTCAAATGCTCAATATGCACAGAAAGATCATCATCTTGCAGTTCGATGTCCACAGTGGCCAGTGACGGAAACTGCATCAACTCGCGACATCCAATATTAACCCAGAACAGCTTACGTTTTCCAAGAAAAGCAGTAATGACCTCTTTGCAAGATATAAGTTTACAGTTTTTTCCTTGTAATTTCTTGTTCAACAAATTCAGCTTTTCAAATACATCGGATAGGTAAAATTGTCACACTTGGCAGCAACGATCTGTTCTCCAAGCTGCTTACCACTCAGAAATGACACAATACTGTTCCAAAGTGCAACAAAGCGACAAAGACAATTACCTTTTGATAGCCATTGGACCTGTGTATGCATCAGTAGGCACTTAAACTCTTCTTCATTTTCCTCACAAAGTTGTCGGAAAAGACGATCTTGAAGTGCATTTGATTTGATAAGGTTGACAGTCTTTATTACAATTGCAAGGGCATTATGCAGACGTCCTCCCAAATTTTTTGCAACCAAATGTTGACGGTGGACCACACAGTCTACGCAAAAAACTTCAGACACAGCATTTTTTAAATGAGCAATGAATCCTCTGTATCTACATACCATAGAAGTAGCACCATCAGTTGCACAAGCCATTATATTTTCAAGTGGAATACTGTTTTCCTTGAAATAAGTCTCAACTTGTTCAAAAATTGTTTCACCTTTGGTGTCTGTCATAAGCTTTTGGGCAAAAAACATTTCCTCGCTGAGTTGATTATCATCCAAAAACCTAACATATGTCATCAGAAAGGCTTCATTATCACGTAGAGTGGATTCATCGATTTGCAGAGAAAACTTCTTCACTTGCAATTGTGCAACTAGTTGTTTTTCCACATCATCTGCCATTTCATCAATGCACCTTGATACTGATGAGTTGCTCAAAGGGATGACCTCAGTAATTGAATTGAACTATCTGATTCATGATAGTTGAAATCACAACAGACACTGCATGCAAAATCAAAGATTCACCAATATTATGTGGCTTGCCAGCTTTTGCAATTAACTTGGAAATCTCATAGGATGCAAGCAAACCTTTGTCTACTAAACATTTGATTCACTGTTGTCCTTGCTAGGAAATCATCAAGCAGTTTTTTAAAGTGATCTACTGATTTGTCCTTCTTGTCCTTGTGCGTTGTCTCCAAATGTTTCCAGAGCTTACATGGCTGCATGCTTTCATTTGAAAGTGTAGTCATACATAATAGGCACATTGGCATCTTACTGTCCTGTGGTGATGGAATAAAACTGTGGGCAAGATACTCAATTGAATATCGCTGACATTTTTTCTTCACCACACTAGCCACGGGTAATCTGAAATTAAAAAAGAAAAAACGGATCAAGTATATTATACACCTTTTTCTCAAAAATGTCAATTTTTTTCAGTAACGGCTTTATTGTTACGTGTAAGGGAGGGTGCACTAGTGCGATAGTACTAGTGAGTGATTGATACTACAAAATTATCAGTAATGACCAGAATAATTATACAACGAAAAAAGAACTGGTAAAATTATTTACTTTACTTACCTTAAAACAAACAATCTTCTCTCGCTAGCAACAGAACTCAGTCAGTGCAGAGTGCTGATCCGGTTACATCAGCCAATATACTATAGTTACTTCTTTCACCACAGAAAGCATCACTTGACAAAACCACTACCAGCTGCGAAATATGATTTGTTTCACTGTGCCCCACCTTCCCCTACTAAAAAGAATTATGACATTTTTGAGGAAAAGGTATGTAACAGTGGTCTCCAACCTTTTTAAGAAAGGGGAGTGCAGGAGTGTTATGATGCTGTGGCCAGATGGGGGCTTGGCCCCAGTTGGGGGTTTGTTGGCCAGGCTTCATTTTTAAATAAAATACTATGTCAAACACAAAAAGTTTCGGCATTGTCTTTATTTCCTCCTCCGGGGCTGACTCATCCCTCCTGCGGTACAGGGAAGGCGCCATGCTCCTCTTCCAGGGCTGATGGCTCCTCCTGCAGTGTACTGTCCACCCCGCGGGAAGCCAGCACTACCTCCATTGTCACTGGAGGTAGGTAGTGGGACTTCTCAGCGGTGAGGGGAAAATGGGGGAGGGGGAGCAATCTCCTCGTGATCAACTGGTTAAGGCCTCGCAATCAACCAGTCAATCGCAAATGACTGGTTGGTGATCATGGGTGTATAATATACTTGAGCCGAAAAAACAATAAGATTACTAAACCACATAAATAATGCTGCTGAAATTAGCACAGAGAATGAGATGTGAGGATTATGACAAATTCATCATACACCTGGCAGTTCAGTTTGGGTGGCCCCCTCATGTTCTGTTTTTTCCATTGTGGCCCCCTAGAAGTAAGGTGTGGCCTCCTGGGGAGCCATATCGCCCATGTTGAGAACCACTGGTCTAGTGCATTTGTCTGGCAGCTGACTTTGTCTGTGAAGACAGAGGCAAAGAAAACATTGGCTGTGTCTACACTGGCATGAATTTCCGGAACTGCTTAAAACAGAATACTATTCCGTTTTCAGTTTTTCTGGAAAAGGAGCATCTACATTGGCAGGCTGCTTTTCCAGAAAAGCCCTTTTTCCGGAAAAGCGTCTGTGGCCAATGTAGGCGCGCTTTTCCGGAAAAGACTACTGGGCTGTCTACACTGGCCTTTTTCCGGAACAGTGTTCCAGAATAAGGACTTATGTCCAAGTGGGAGCAGAATAGTTTTTCTGGAATAGCGGCTGATTTTGTACAGGAGAGTGTTGTTGCTTTTCTGGAAATTCAAGGGCCAGTGTAGACAGCTCACAGCTTATTCTGGAAAAGCAGCTGATTTTCCAGAATAAGTGGCCCAGTGTAGACACAGCCATTGAGTACTTCAGCTTTCCCCACATCATAAATTAATGGAGATTGCTAGAACAGGAGGGGACCTCAAAAGGTCATCAAGTCCAGTCCCCTACGTTCACAGCAGTACCAAGTACCATACCTGACAAACTTTTGCCCCATCTCCCTAAATGGCCTCCATAAGGATTGAACTCACGACCCTATGCTCAGCAGGCCAATGCTCAAACTACTGAGCTATCCCTCCTCCCCTATCCTGCCTCATCTGTCACTATGTTACCTCTCTCATCCAGTAGGGTCTCTACAACCTCTCTGATCACCCTCTTATTGCTAACATGCCTGTAGAAACCTTTCTTGTTATCCTTCACATCCCTTACTAGCTGCAATTCCAATTGGGCTTTCGCCTTCCTGGTAACTCCCCTGCATTCTATATATTTATACTCCTCTCTAGTCATCTGTCCAATTTTCCACTTCTTGTAAGGTTCCTTTTTGTGTTTAAGCTCACCAAGGATGTCCCCGGTAAACTAATCTGGTCGCCTACCATACTTGCTTTTCTTGCTGCGCATTGGAATGGTTTCTTCCTATTCCTTCAATAAGTCTTCTTTAAAATACTGCCAGCTTTCCTTGACACCTTTCCCCTTTATGTAAGCATTCCAGGGAATCCTGCCCATCAGTTCTCTGAGGGAGCGAAAGTCTGCTTTTCTGAAGTCCAGGGTGTGTATTTTGCTACTCTCCTTTCTTCCTTTTGTCAGAAATTTCTGAAATTTACCATCTCATGATCATTGCTTCCCAGGTTGTCACCCACTTCTACTTCCCCTACTAGTTCTTCACTATTTGTGAACAGCAGGTCAAATTGCACGTGGCCCCTGGTCAGTTCCTTCAGCACTTGTACCAAGAAGTTATCCCCAACATTCTCCAAAAACTTCCTGGATTGTCTGAGTACTGCTGAATTGGTCTCCCAACAGACATCAGGGTGATTCAAGTCTCACCATGAGAACCAGGTCCTGTGATCTGGAAGCTTCTCTCAGTTGTCTGAAGAAAGCCTCGTCTACCTCATCCACCTGATCCAGTGGTCTATAGCAGACACCAACCACAACATCACCCCTGTTACTTCCACCTCTAAACTTTACTCGTGGGCTGTGTCTACAATGGCACCCTTTTCCGTAAAAGGGATGCTAATGAGACATTTCGGAATTGCAAGTGCCGCGGGGGATTTAAATATCCCCCGCGGCATTTGCATGAACATGGCTGCTGCTTTTTTCCAGCTCGGGGTTTTGCCAGAGAAAAGCGCAGTCTAGGCGGGATCTTGCAGAAAATAAGCCCTTTTCCGGAAGATCCCTTATTCCTACTTATCCCCAAAGCTTTTGCGCAAAAGGGCCAGTGTAGACAGCTCAGATTTGTTTTCCGCAAAAAAGCCCCGATCGTGGAAAATGACGATCAGGGCTTTTTGGCGGAAAATACGTCTAGATTGGCATGGACGCTTTTCCGCAAAAAGTGCTTTTGCGGAAAAGCGTCCATGCCGATCTAGACGCTCTGTTCAAAAAATGCTTTTAACGGAAAACTTTTCCGTTAAAAGCATTTCCGGAAAATCATGCCAATCTAGATGTAGCCAAACAATTTATACCCTTCCATAACAGTGCTTCAGTCATGCGAGTCATCCCACCAAGTCTCCATTATTCCAATCAAATCATAGTTCTTGGACTGGGCCATGGCTTCTAATTCTTCCTGTTTGTTTCCCAGGCTTCTCACATTTTTGTACAAATACCTTAGATACCCAGTTGATCACCCTACCGTCTCCATTCGAGTCAGGGATCCTCCTTTGTTGCTCATTTCTCCTTGTGTTTCTTTCCGGTAGCCGACTTCCTCATTTACCTCAGGGCTTTGGTCACCATCCCCCAACCAACCTAGTTTAAAGCCCTCCTCACTAGGTTTGCAAGCCTGCCCGCAAAGATAGTCTTTCCTCTGTTGGTTAGGTGGATCCCATCTCTTCCTAGCAATCCTTGTGCCCGGAACACAGTCCCACAATCAAAGAAACCAAAGCCCTCTTTGACGGTCTGACTCCGGCCCGCACTTGGGGGGGGGGAGGGCCGCGGCCAGAACCCCCCCGGAGAACCCGAGGGAGACAGGGCAGGAGCAGGCGGCATTCCCCGGCTGCGCCGACAAGCCCGAGCACGCTGAGGGCGGGGGAAGCCGAGACGCAGCTCCGTCTCCTACGTCGCAACGCAGGAGGGACATCAATGACGGGGGCGGGGCAGACTTCGGGGACGCAAACCCCGTCGGACCGGGGGTTGGGGCCAGAAGGGGGGAAAGGATGCCTGGAGGACGAGCCCTCCCCCACCCGGCTGAGGAGCAAGGCCTGGACACCGGAGGCGGACAGAGACAGATGGCCATAGGCCGAGTGGCCGTGATTCCACCGGAGCCACTTGGGGGAGGCTAGGAAGCAGCCCGGGGCAGGGCTGTACTGGCACCCGTGGGCTGACGCGTTATGGGGTGGGACCCCGTCAGCCAGGTGAGGGCTAAAGATTCAAACCCTTAGGGCCCCGGGCTGGGACCCAGTGGAGAGGGAGGGCCCAGGTCCCCCTAGCGCCCATTCTCCCTCCCTCACTTCCTTGGTTTCACCGAGCGGTACACACTGGAACCGTTACGTACGTGGGCTCGCAGGACCGTGACCCCGGTGTGAGAGGGTTACATGCTCGTGCCCAAACTAGAAGCTGTCTCACCACGAAGTATCTTACAGATGGCGGGCTTGCAGGGCCGTAACCCTGGCGTGAGAGGGTTATGCGCTCGCGCCCGAACTAGAAGCCGTCACACCCTCTCTCTGTCAGCACCTGCGCAACCATGCATTTACTTCTTCAATTTGATGATCCCTACCCAGACCTTTTCCTTCAATCGGAAGGATAGACGAGAACACTATTTGCGCTTCAAATTCCTTGATCCTTCTTCCCTTGCAAATGAAGCTGGGATTTCATCACTTGAAAATTTCCTGTGATTCATTTGCAGAATGGTGGATGTGGTTTTTTTCAACATGGGGCTTTTTGATAGAAAAACAGCAGTTTAGAGTGGGATCTTTTGAAAATAAAACGCTTTCTCGAAAGATCCTGTAAACCTCATTTTTTGAGGACTACAGGATCTTTTGAAAAAGGGTTTTATTTTCAGAAGGATCCTCATAGACTCATAGACTTTAAGGTCAGAAGGGACCATTATGATCATCTAGTCTGACCCCCTGCACAGTGCAGGCCACAGAATCTCGCCCACCCCTCTTAGAATAATCCTCTCACCTATGTCTCAGATATTGAAGCCTTCAAATACTTTGAAGGCCCCAACATACAGAGAGTCCTTCAGCAGTGATCTGTGCCCAATGCTACAGAGGAAGGCGAAAAACCTCCAGGGCCTCTGCCAATCTACCCTGGAGGAAAATTCCTATCCGACCCCAAATATGGCGATCAGCTAAACCCTGAGCATGTGGGCAAGACTCACCAGCCAGACACCCAGAAGTTCCCTATAGCAACTCCTATCATCCCTCCATTGACCTATTTCCAACTGATAATGAATGGTCAATTAGTTACCAAGATCATGTTATTTCATCCAACCATCCCCTTATCATAGAATCATAGAACTGGAAGAGACCTCAGAAGGTCGTCAAGTCCAGCCCTCCGCTCTAGGCAGGACCAATTCCATCTAAATCAACCCGGCCAGGGCTTTGTCAAGCCGAGACTTAAACACCTCTAGGGATGGAGACTCCACTACTTCCCTAGGTAACCCATTCCAATGCTTCACTACCCTCCTAGTAAAATAGTTTTTCCTAATATCCAATCTGGACCTCTCCCACCACAACTTGAGACCATTGCTCCTTGTTCTGCCATCTGTCACTACTGAGAACAGCCTCTCTCCATCCTCTTTGGAACCTCCCTTCAGGAAGTTGAAGGCTGCTATCAAGTCCCCCCTCACTCTTCGCTTCTGCAGACTAAACAGACCCAAGTCCCTCAGCCTCTCCTCGTAGGGCATATGCTCCAGACCCCTAGTCATTTTGGTTGCCCTCCGCTGGACCCTCTCCAATGCGTCCGCATCCTTTTTGTAGTGGGGGGCCCAGAACTGGACACAGTACTCCAGATGTGGCCTCACCAAAGCTGAATAAAGGGGAATAATGACATCTCTGGATCTGCTGGCAATGCTCCTCTTAATGCAGCCTAATATGCCATTAGCCTTCTTGGCTACAAGGGCACACTGTTGACTCATATCTAGCTTCTCATCCACTGTAACCCCCAGGTCCTTTTCTGCAGAACTACTACTTAACTGGTTGGTCCCCAGCCTGTAACTATGCTTGGGATTCTTCCGTCCCAAGTGCAGGACTCTACACTTGTCTTTGTTGAATCTCATGAGATTTCTAGTGGCCCAATCCTCCAATTTGTCTAAGTCACTCTGGACCCTATCTCTGCCCTTAAGCGTATCTACCTCTCCCCCCAGCTTAGTGTCATCTGCAAACTTGCTGAGGGTGCAATCTATCCCCTCATCCAGGTCATTAATAAAGATATTGAACAAAACCGGTCCTAGAACCGAACCTTGGGGCACTCCACTAGAAACCGACCGCCATCCTGACATCGAACCATTGATCACTACCCGCTGGGCCCGGCCTTCTAGCCATCTTTCTATCCATCTTACCGTCCATTTATCCAATCCGCATTACCTTAACTTGCTGGCAAGAATATTGTGGGAGACCGTATCAAAAGCCTTGCTAAAGTCAAGGTATATAACATCCACTGACTTTCCCATGTCCACCCATGTGAATCCATGCTGACTATTCCTGATCACTTTCCTCTCATTCAAGTGTCTCAAAATGGATTCCTTTAGGATCCCTTCCATGATTTTTCCAGGAACCGAGGTAAGACTGACCGGCCTATAGTTCCCTGGATCGTCCTTCTTCCCTTTTTTGAAGATGGGCACTACATTTGCCTTTTTCCAATCATCCGGGATTTCACCCGATCTCCACGACTTTTCAAAGATAATGGCCAAAGGCTCCTTAATGACATTTGCCAACTCCTTCAGTACCCTCAGGTGCATTAAGTCTGGACCCATGGATTTGTGTATGTTTAGTTTTTCTAAATAGTTCCTAACCTGTTCTTTACCCACCAAGGGCTGTCCATCTTCTTCCCATCTTGCGTCGCTTAGCACAGAAGTCCAGGAGCCGACCTTGTCCGTGAATACAGAGGCAAAGAAAGCATTGAGTACTTCAGCTTTCCCCACATCCTCTGTAACTAGGTTACCTCCTTCATCCATTAGGGACTGCACACCCTCTCTGATCACCTTCTTCTTGTTGACATGCCTGTAGAAACCTTTCTTGTTATCCTTCACATCCTTAGCCAGTCGCAACTCCATTTGCGCTTTCGCCTTCCTGATAGCCCCCCGGCATTCTCGAACTATACATTTAAACTCCTCCCTAGTCATTTGTCCAAGTTTCCACTTTCTGTAAGCTTCCTTTTTGTGCTTAAGTTCACCAAGGATTTCCCCTGTAAGCCAATCCGGTCTCCTACCAGGTTTGCCTCTCTTGCTACGCGTCGGGATGGTTTCTTTCTGTGCCTTCAATAAGGCTTCTTTAAAATACTGCCAGCTGTCCTGGACTCCTTTCCCCTTCATGTTAACATCCCAGGGGATTCTTTCCATCAGATCTCTGAGGGAGTCAAAATCTGCTTTTTTGAAGTCCAAGGTGTGTATTTTATTACTCTCTTTCCTTCCTTTGGTCAGGATCCCATCTAAACTGCCATTTTTCTATCAAAAAGGCCCGTGTTGAAAAAAAACCCTGGCCGCCATTATGCAAATGAAGCATGGGAAATTTAAATCCCAGCAACATTTGCAATTTCGAAGTGTCTAATTTACATCCCTTTTTCGAGAAAAGCAATGTAGTCTAGACGCACACTAGGAGAGCACTTTTGAAAAGCAGATTAAAGTGTTTGAAGTCCAATATATTCAAAATACGTTGTGTAGTTTGTTTGAAAGATATGAAGAAAAACTGAATCCTGAGAAAAGATCTGTCATTTGAAGTTTTAAGTAGATAGATCTGGTTTTAGGTTGATTGAAAGTTGGCTTTAAATTGAAATTAGCTTGAATCTTGGCTAAAAAAGAGTCTAGCTCCTCTCAGTAGTATGGACTTTACAAGGGGGCCATTATGTTGCTTCAGCACAACTCTATAGAGAACTAGGTCATAGTCTCAGAGGGATAGCTGTGTTTAGTCTGTATCTGCAAAAACAATGAGGAGTCCTTAGACAAACAGATGTACTAGGGCATCAGCTTCAGCAGGTAAAACCCACTTCAGATTAATTCCTCTGATATTGTTTTTTTTAGAGATCATGTTGTTCTTATGATGATGCAACCTGTGTTTCCTTTGATATTTTTTTCTGTTTGGGTGTGTGGGGATGGGAGGAAGGATAAAGGGAGCGAGATGGCAGGAAAATTTAACACAAAGCCAAAGTATATTTTAAAACCCATCCACCCAAATAAGGGAATTTGGAATTAAAACAGCTACTGCCTCCTTTAATTTAGGTAATTACAACAAAGCCTTTTGAGGTGCAGAATAGTATTATCTTGTTTACATGCAGCAACAGGAAGGCATACTGTGCTCACGATTTCTCTTTTTCAAATTCTCTCACAAAGCATAATGTTGTGAGTCAATATTGAAAAACAGTTTCTGTTAGTTGAGAAAATCATATACTTTTGTTTTTTTAAAATTTACTTGTGCTAACTTTTGGCCAAATTCAAACTGAGAGTACCCGTGACGTGGTGGCCCCGCCCCGCACTCAAGCCCAGGGAAACCACCTGGTGCCGGGGGCGGAGAGAGCCCCACCCACACAGCCCTACTGGGCATGCTCCAACAGGAGCGTAGGTACAAAAGGCTGCGGGCCTGCTCAGAAGGGGCAGACTGCAGCCTGAGCTGGAGCTAGCCTGGAGGGAGTCGCCAGGAGGGCTGAACGTGCCACTGCCGAGCGTGAGCCGGGCTCGGCCCCAACGCCGCAGCCGCCAACCGACCCCCCGTGACCCGAGTGCCGGACTGGACCCTGCCCACTCCAACGCTGACCGGGGAAGTACCAGTACAGCCGCCCGACCAACGCCGACAGGTGGGACCGCTACGGGCCGGGGGCAGGGGGTAGGAAGTGACCCAGGGCAGGGAGCTGTAGAAGCCCCTGAGGGCTCAGGGCGTTGCGGGGAGGAGCCCCCGCCGAGCCAGTGGTGGGAACCACCCGCCACTACTAGGGCCCTGGGTCGGGGGCCGGTGGAGAGGGAGGGCCTGGGCCCCCCTACCCCTGCTTCCCTGACCCCCGGCGAGTGGGGGCTGGGATAAAGCACTTTGGACTAGGCCGCTGGGCCTGCGAGCTGTGGACTAGGCCGGGAGGCCGTATTTCTCCTAGTGCAGGGGCAGTGAACTTTGGACTAGGCCGGGAGGCCATATTTCCCCTATCCCAGGGGCAGTGAACTTTGGGGGTTAGGCCGGGAGGTCGTATTCCCCCTAAAAAGGGGCACCACGCTTCGGGCCGAGGCCCAAGCTGTGGGAGTGATGCCCCAGAGGAGAGTGGCAACCCACGGCAAGGGGGGGGGACCCGACACATGGTGGAGAATGTGGGTATTGATCCCTGCCCCTGAGCAGAGGGGCTGGAAAAGGGGGTTGCTAATCCAGGGCAAATAGCGCCCCAGAGACAGAGCGGGGGGTTGTTGACCTGGCGACAGCAGCAAGAAGGATACCTGACCGAACTGCAGAGGCAGTTAGCGGGGTTACGGGAGCGACAGGACCGCTGGGAGCGGGAGGTCGCTGGCCAGTTGTGGGCCCAGGGAAGGCCGGGGCCCTGCGGGGCCTGCCCCTTTGGGCAAGCACTGACTGAAGAGCCCGGAATGGGGCCAGTGGATCCCGCTAAAATGATGGTGAGACTCAGGGTGGAAGGGAACCCCACGGTGACGCTGGTGGACTCAGGGTGCAGCCAGACCCTAGTTAGGGCTGACCTAATATCCGAGCCAGAGCCAGCAGGGGCCCCCATCCAGTTGTTATGTGTACATGGGGACGTACGGGCGTATCCGACAGCATGGGTACGGCTAGATGATGGCTGGGATGTGGGGGTCTACAGCGTGGGGTTGGTCCCCACGTTAGCCTACCCCGTGATATTAGGCCGAGACTGGAGAGACCTAGGCTGGGTGTTGCGAGAGTGGGGTCAGCAGTCAGTGCCAGGGCCTGGCACCCCTCCACCCGACCTGGAGGAGGCCGCCCAAGGCAAGAGTCTAGGGAGGGAGGAGAGGCTGACCCCGGGCCAAGCGACGGACCTGCCACCGACCAGGGGAGATCACCCTGCCTGGGAGGACGAAGTCGAGACCCTGGTAGTAGAGGGCGACTTCATGAGAGAACAGAGGGAAGACCAGACCTTGAGTCGAGTTTGGAAGCAGGTACAAGACCCAGGGGAGGGGGCAAGCCAAGACCCCCGTAAGCCACAAGGCCCACGGTTCTGCGTGAAGGCGGATCGGCTATATAGGGTGGTCCGGGAACCCCAGACGGGGGAGGACATCTGGCAGCTCCTGGTCCCCCACAAATTTAGGAATGCTGTGCTCCGGCTGGCGCACCGGCTGCCTTGGGCTGGCCATCTCGGATGAGAAAAGACCCTACAACGGATAGGGATGAGGTTTTTTTGGCCGGGCATACACCACGCCGTGCGGACCTTCTGTGAATCCTGTCCCGAGTGCCAACTCACTAGTAGAAAGGGGGTGCCGAAAGCCCCGCTGGTGGCACTGCCCGTGATAGGGATCCCCTTTGAAAGGATCGGGCTGGACTGGGTGGGACACCTAGAAAAGGTCATTTCGGGCTGTCAGTACATTATGGTGGTGGTGGACTACGCCACGCGTTACCCAGAAGCGTTTCCACTACGCAATACCACCGCCCGCACTCTCGCAGAGGAACTTTTTAAACTATTTGCGCGAGTAGGGATACCGAAGGAGGTCCTGACCGACCAGGGGACCAATGTGTCATCCCGACTGATGGCAGAACTATCTGAACATCCACCCTCTGAGGACGATGGTTTACCACCCCCAGACAGACGGCCTGGTGGAGCGTTTTAACCAAACGTTAAAGACGATGTTGCGTAAGTTTGTGACTGAGGACCTTCGACAGTGGGACAAGCTCCTACCAGCCCTGTTATTTGCCATTTGGGAGGTCCCCCAGGTGTCGACGGGTTTCTCCCCATTTGAACTCCTGTATGGGTGACAGCCGAGGGGAATACTCGACCTTTTACGAGAAAGTTGGGAAGAACAAGAATCACGCATCCAAGGAACAGTACCCTATATCTTACAGCTGCGGGAACGCCTGCGGAAGGTAGGGGAATTTGCCAAGGCTAACCTCCTACAGGCGCAGGAAGTCCAAGCCCGGTATTACAACCAAGGGGCCAAACTCCGCTCTTTTGAACCAGGGGACCACGTCCTCATCCTACTGCCATCCCGGGAGTCCAAGCTACTGGCCCGATGGCAAGGCCCCTTCGAGGTGGTCCGGCGAATAGGAACGGTGGACTACGAAGTGAGGCTGCCAGGGAGGAGGAGAGAGGTACGAGTATACCACATCAACCTCCTGAAGGAGTGGAAGACGGCCGAAGGACTACTGGTCACTCCATATCCCCCAGATCCAGAGCTCGGGCCAGCTGTAGAAGACCTCCAGGGGGACGCTCAGGTAACGATGGGCCCGGAGTTAAATCTGATACAGCAGGGAGAATTACAGCGGGTGGCCCAGGGGTTCGCACAGTTTTTCTCCACTCAACCCGGCCGCATCTGCACCGCACATCGCTACCCGGCCAGGCCATAAAGTGCGAGACCAACACAGGCCCCTACCTAGGAAGATGTGGCAAACAGTCCAGCGGGAACTCCAGACAATGCTAGAGATTGGAGTGGTGGAGGAATCCCATAGTGAGTGGAGGAGTCCCATAGTTCTAGTCCCAAAACCAGACGGCACGACGCGATTTTGCATTGATTCTCGAAAAGTTAATGCCATCTCGTGGTTCGATGCCTACCCAATACCCCGGACCGAGGAGCTCTTAGAACGGCTCGGCCAAGCGGACTACTTCTCCATCCTGGACATGACGAAAGGGTATTGGCAGATCCCCCTGACACCAGCTTCTAAGGAGAAAACGGCCTTCCCTGGGGCCTGTTTCAATTCGTGACCATGCCATTTGGACTGCATGGGGCGGCGGCCACATTCCAGCAATTAATGGACCGATTGTTACAGCCCCATCACGCCTATACAGCCGCATATATAGATGACGTAGTGATCTATAGCCCAACGTGGACGACCCATCTACAGCATTTAGAAGCCGTATTGAAATCCCTGAAGGAGGCTGGCCTCACAGCCAACCCGCGAAAATGCCAGCGGGGACGCCGGGAAGTAACCTACTTGGGGTACACTGTCGAGCAAGGGACAGTACGACCACTGGTGGACAAAGTGAAAGCAGTACAGGAGTGTAAGACACCAGCAACCAAAAAGCAGGTACGCCAGTTCTTGGGACTCGCGGGGTACTATCACCGGTTTATTCCAGGTTTTGAAGACATCGCAGCCCCTTTATCTGACTTCACAAAAAGTACCCAGCCGAACAAGGTACGATGGTCAGCAGACTGCGAGGTGGATTTCAGGACACTGAGGGTACGTCTACACTACAGCGCTAATTCGAACTAACTTAGTTCGAATTAGTTAATTCGAACAAAGCTAATTAGAACTAACGCATCTAGAACTAAAAACTAGTTCGAATTAGCGTTTTGCTAATTTGAACTAGTGCATCCACACTGATTGGACGCAGGGGGGCATTTAAGGGCGGCTGAAACCAGTTCTGGCAGGGCATCAGGTCAGTAGTTGCTTTGTGTGGCTGCTGTCTGAGGCTATCTGAGGCTCGTGCTTAAAGGGACCCCCCCGGACAGCCGGTTCTCAGCTTTTCCTGCTTGCTTGCCAACCTCGCCGAGGGACAGCAAAGCGTTGGTCTCTGTGCCCGTCTGTGTCGGTGCTTCCCTTCGGGGACGCCGCCGCAGGAGGCAACATGGAGCCAGAGCTCGCCCTGCACCTTCTGGTGCACTTTCTGGACTTGCTACTGCAAGCCTGCCACCAATGGCTCGAGGCTCCCTGGCACCACCTGGTGCACGTCAGCCCCCTGCCTCTCCGCCTGGCCGCCCTGGGGGCCGTGGAGGAGCCGCGGCGGTGCCCTGGCACCGGCGTGCCCCGCCACTTCTGGCATCTGGACACCAGCACCGACTGGTGGAACCGGATCGTCCTGGAGTGCTGGGAAGACCGACAGTGGACCCAGAACTTCAGGATGAGGAGGGACACCTTCCTGGAGCTCTGCGAGTGGCTCGCCCCTGCCCTGTGCAGAAGGGACACTCACATGAGGCCCACCATCCCCCTCCAGAAGCGGGTGGCCATCGCCCTCTGGAAGCTCTCCACGCCGGACAGCTACCGATCTGTCGGAAACCAGTTCGGCGTGGGGAGATCCACCGTCAGAGCGGTGCTCATGCAGGTATGGCACTCGTCGGCCGCTGCACCGGGAAGGAGGGGGACTGCGAGGAGGGGATGGGCCACCCCAGGGACAAAGGGGGGCCGGGAAGAGGCGAAAGTGCCCCGCACTGGAGGGGTCGGTCTGTCCCGGCCGTACTACACGCCGCCAGGGTGGTTGCTTCCGGGAGTGGGGCGCGGGGCACTGCCAGGGCACGAATGCTTCCAGCCACCCGGGCGTCCCACTGATTGGCGCTTTGCTATGTCTCTCTCCGCAGGTGGTCTAGGCCATCAACCGGGTGCTGCTCCACAGGGTGGTCCGCCTCGCCGACCCGGACGCCGTCATCCGGGGATTCGGCGCCCTCGGCTTCCCCAACTGTGGGGGGGGGCCATTGACAGGACGCACATCCCCATCCGTGCCCTGGAACACCAGGCGTCAACCGCAAGGGGTCAACCGCAAGGGGTACTTCTCCGTGATCCTGCAGGCCGTGTGTGACCACCGGGGCCAGTTCACGGACATTAATGTGGGCTGGTCCGGCAAAGCACACGATGCCTGGGTGTACCGCAATTCCTCCGTGTGCCAGTGGCTGCAGGACGGGACCTTCTTCCCCGACCGCCACATCAGGGTTGGGGACGTGAACATGCCCGTGTGCCTGGTGGGGGATGCCGCCTACCCACTGCAGCTGTGGCTGATGAAGCCCTACACGGGGCACCTCAATCCCTCCTGCCAGGCCTTCAATGCCAGGCAGACCAGGGCCCGCATCGTGGTGGAGGGGGCCTTCGGGTGACTGAAAGCCCGCTTTCGTTGCCTCCTCACCCGTCTGGACCTGGCTGAGCACAACATCCTTCCCGTGGTGGCAGCATGTTGTGTGCTCCACAATTTATGTGAGCGAAAGGGGGAGGCTTTCCTGCCAGCCTGGATGGCTGAGGCTGACCGCATGGCTGGACACTACGGTCAGCTCCACACCACCGCCGTCCGGGAAGCCCAGCGGGGGGCCGTCCGGATCCGGGAAGCCCTGCGGGAGAGCTTCCTGGTGGAGGAGGAGGACTGACCTCTCCCTTGCATGCCCCACTGGGGCCTTCTTCCACCCAACCCCCCTTCTCCTTTCCCCTCCCTACCTACTGTTAAATAAAGACACCTGTTTTTCAAACAAAAATGTCTTTTTATTTAACATTACTGGGGTGGGGGGAGGGAGGAAAAAGGGTGGAAGAGGGGAGGAGGAAACCTGGGATGAGGGAGCAGGAAGGGGAGGGAAGGGAGGAAGGGAAAGGAAAGCTCAGGGGTGGGGTTCCGGCTGCCTCGCCCATCTCGCCACACTGTGGGTCCGGGGGCGTCGGTGGGGAATGGTTGTGGAGGGTGGGACAGGAGGGACGGGGGGTGTGGAGGAAGCAGGAGCAGGAGGGGGAGCAGGGGGACCAGGGGGAGGAGGAGGAGCAGGGGGAGCCTGAGGGGGAGCAGGTGGAGCAGGAGCAGGAGGAATTGGGAAGCGGTCCAGCAGGCTCTGGAGGTGGCCTCGCAGGGCACGGCCCTGCTCCTCCAGGGCCTCCAAACTCCTCCAGTGCAGCCCCAGGTCCTTCTGGACCCAGTGGTCCTGGAGACGGAGCTGTTGCTCCAGGAACTGGAGGTGCCGCCTCTGGTTCTCCTCTTGGTTCCTGGCTCTCCTGCTGGCCCAGGCGCGGGCGGCTGCTGCAGGCGGGGTGGTGCGCCCTGCAGTCACAGGTGCTGCGGCTGTGGTGTAACAAGAACAGCGGTCAATTACCCCAGGGGCCCAGGTGTGTGAAACCCAGCTCCCCTCTGCAAGGCCAGGGCCCCTGCAGGCTCCCCAGCTGCTGCTCCGTGGTGGACAAGGCCCAGGCACACGGTCCCGGGGCTCCCTCTTGCCCCAGCCCCCCGTACACATAAGGGAAGCACGATGGTACTCACATGTGGACGCCTCCCTGGCCTCGGACCACACAGGCGTGCAGCTCTGTGGGGTTCCTCGGGGGTTCCGGGTCCTGGGCAGGCTGCCAGCAGGCTCCTGGCTCTCGGAACCCTCCTCCTCCTCCTCCTCGGTCTCTTGCAGCGGTCCCTCTGTCCCGGGGTCTATCACGTCCCGGGGGGCAGGGACAGCATGAGCCCCCAGGATGCGGTCCAGGGCGTGAAAGTGGGGGCAGGCCTCCAGGTCGGCCCCTGGCAGGCAGGCCCGGGAGTAGGACTGCTGCAGGTCCTTGATTTTGCAGCGCACCTGCTCCCGGCTGTGCTGGTGGCCCCTGGCGGCCAGGCTGTCAGCCATGCGGCCGTAGACAGCCATGTTCCTGTGACTAGTGCGGAGATCGTGGACATTGGAGGCTTCCCCGCAAATCTCGATGAGGTCCACGATCTCCGCACTAGACCACGCGGGCGCCCGCCTCTTGCGGCCCCGGGCGGGCTCCTGGAAGCTGCCAGGCTGGTCCCGGGAAGAGGGGGAGGGCTGGGTGGCATCGGGTGGCTGGCTCATGGGTGTCATGTGCAGGGTGTGCTGGCACGGGTGCTGGCAGCCTTGCAACTGGCACAAACTGTGTAGCCAGCCCGTGGCCCTTTAAGGGCTCCGGGGCCAGGAGGGGGGCAGACAAGTTTGCCTGGTGTTGGCCAGAGTGGCCACCAGGGCAAGCTGGGAAGCCTTAGCCTCCCACTAGTTCGAATTAAGGGTCTACACAGCCCTTAATTCGAATAGCTAGTTCGAACTAGGCTTAATCCTCATAAAATGAGGTTTTCCTAGTTTGAACTAAGCGTTCCGTTAGTTTGAATTAAGTTCGAACTAACGGAGCGCTAGTGTAGCGCCTATGAAAGTTAGTTCGAACTAACATCTGTTAGTTCGAACTAACTTTTTAGTGTAGACATACCCTGAAGGACAAGCTTACTAAAGCCCCTGTCTTGTTCCACCCGGATTTCTCAGAGCCCTTCCTACTGCAAACGGATGCATCAGAAAGGGTTTGGGGGCAGTGCTGTCCCAACAGGCAGAGGGAGGGGAGCACCCGATAGTATATCTGAGCCGTAAGCTCTTCCCAGAAGGACAGAACAATGCTACCATAGAAAAGGAGGCACTGGCAATAAAGTGGGCTATAGACGCCCTAAGATATTATTTATTGGGCAACACGTTTCAGGTGGTAACAGATCATGCCCCCCTGAAATGGTTAAATAGCATGAAAGACACTAACCCCCGTTTAATGCGGTGGTATCTGTCTTTACAGTCATACAGTTTCAGCATAACCCATCGCCCAGGGAAGGCGCACACGAATACCGATTTCCTTTCCCGGGTGGGGGAAGAGGAGACGGGAACAAGTGAGGAGGCAGGTACCCACTTAAGGGGGGTGTGTTTGACGGGGCGGCCCCGCCTCACACTCAAGCCCAGGGAAACCACCTGGTGCCGGGGGCGGAGAGAGCCCCACCCACACAGCCCTACTGGGCATGCTCCAACAGGAGCGTAGGTACAAAAGGCTGCGGGCCTGCTCAGAAGGGGCAGACTGCAGCCTGAGCTGGAGCTAGCGTCCAACTGCCGGAGAGGGAGTCGCCAGGAGGGCTGAACGTGCCGCTGCCGAGCGTGAGCCGGGCTCGGCCCCAACGCCGCAGCTGCCAACCGACCCCCCGTGACCCGAGTGCCGGACTGGACCCTGCCCACTCCAACGCTGACCGGGGAAGTACCAGTACAGCCGCCCGACCAACGCCGACAGGTGGGACCGCTACGGGCCGGGGCAGGGGGTAGGAAGTGACCCAGGGCAGGGAGCTGTAGAAGCCCCTGAGGGCTCAGGGCGTTGCGGGGAGGAGCCCCCGCTGAGCCAGTGGTGGGAACCACCGGCCACTACTAGGGCCCTGGGTCGGGGCCCGGTGGAGAGGGAGGGCCCGGGCCCCCCTACCCCTGCTTCCCTGACCCCCGGCGAGTGGGGGCTGGGATAAAGCACTTTGGACTAGGCCGCTGGGCCTGCGAGCTGTGGACTAGGCCGGGAGGCCGTATTTCTCCTAGTGCAGGGGCAGTGAACTTTGGACTAGGCCGGGAGGCCATATTTCCCCTATCCCAGGGGCAGTGAACTTTGGGGGTTAGGCCGGGAGGTCGTATTCCCCCTAAAAAGGGGCACCACGCTTCAGACCGAGGCCCAAGCTGTGGGAGTGATGCCCCGGAGGAGGGTGGCAACCCCCGGCAGGGGGAGGGGTGACAGTACCTCACTAAATTTCTTGTTCTGAGCTAACAAGATGGCATTGTGTTAAGAGATTTTCAGAATGACTGGCCTTGCCAAGCCTAATTTAAATCAGAAGGGAAAAGATAGCAAAAGCAAAAACATTTTGCAAATATCAATTTGTAGAAAACTCCGATTCCAATTAGACGCAATGATATTTTCCTTATCTTTGTATCTAATTGTGGTGGTAAATGCTAAATATCTGTCTTTGAATGTTTGGTTACTTTTATAAACTCTTCGTTTTCAGGATTGTAATTATGATCCCACCCTCTTCTCAGTTAAACCAAAATAAATATCGGCTGGAACTCTGTCAAACTTCAACCGTTTAAAAAAAAGCAATCTCAAGAGCTCCTTGGTGCTCCTGAGTTTTGTCACTCATACTCTAGGTAGAGCATTGGGAAAAAAATTTACACAAATAAAAATGAGCTTCCATTTTAGTGAGGCATGACTTTCATCCTCACAGAAATAATGCATCATGAAAAAATTGAGTAATGAGCCAGAGATTTTCCTTGGATAACTTAGTCTGAGGTCAAATACCAACAAGTCTGCACTGACTATTAAATACCATATTGTACATAATAAAGAAATATCCAGCTCGGCATCCATAACAATGTTTATGATCATATATATAAGTATATTCATAAAATGTAATCTTAATAAAAGTTTGTATTTAACTACCTACCCATAAAAAATGCATAGGAGTTTTGAAATATAAATCTATGCATATCTGAGCTTTGTTTCTGCCCTGAATATAAATGTAAATTCTGGTTATTTTCAGTTCAGCAGTTTAGTAAATAAGCAATGTGTTTGTGAATGACTGAATGTATGGAGAGCAGTTGAATCATATGATAATAACCATAATAGCAAATAGTGTCCCTCTCACAGCTTCACAGGTGATTAATCAGTTCCGCCTCATCAGTCAACTCCATGCATGGAGCCCTGAGCCTCTGACTGGTGGGGCTGATTAATCACCTGTGAAGTTGTGCTGCTGCCCAGCTTAAAGGAACAAATAAAAGAATACGAAGTACAAAACTGAATACAAAGCACTAATTCAAAACATTGTAGGAATGGGGTAAACCATATCTGCAGGCAGTATTCATGATGTGAGCATATCGTGGATTTATGTAGAGGCAATAATACATTCTGTCTTATTCTCTATCACTTTTTTAAACGATTCCTAATATTCTGTTTGCTTTTTTGCTGCATATTGAGTGGCTGTTTTCAGAGAACTATCCACAATGACTCCAAAATATCTCTCTTGAATGGTTATAGCTAATTTAGTCCCATTCATTTAATATGTATAGTTGAGATAATGTTTTCCAACAGGCATTACTTTGCTTTTATCAACATTACAATTCAGCTGCCATTTTGTTGTCCAGTCACCTAGTTTTGTGAGATCCTTTTCAAGTTCCTCACAGTTTGCTTCCTGATTCTGATATACTTAATATTTTTTTGCTATTACTTTTTGAATTTTTGGCTATCTGTTCCTTCTTTTTAGCCTTCATAATTGTATTTTTGCACTTAATTGGCCAGAAGTTAAGCTTCTTTCTATTTTCCCCACTAGGGAAAAACTTTTTAAACAATGCCTTTTTATCTCTCACTGCTTCTTTTACTTGGCTATTAAGCCATGGTGGCACTTTCTTGATTCTTTTACTGTTTAATTGGGGGCATAAATTTAAATTGAGCCTCTATTATGGTGTCTTTAAAAGGTTTCCATGCAGTTTGCAGATGTTTTATTTTTGATGCTGTGTCTTTTAATTTCTGCTTAACTTTCTCATTTTTGTGTAGATCACCCTTTCTGAAATTAAATGTCCCACAAAGGAAAATAAAACTCTTCTTGATCTTTTAATACCCTTTCTCCACAAGTAGGGAGACTTAGGTGTGTTTTGGTGGCTCAATCACTCCCGCCATATGTCACTAGAATTCCTGTGTTTGACAACACCAGACTTCATACACAGGCCTAGTTTCTTTCCAGTCTTCTTGAAACAGCTGTATTCCTGCTCTGTTTGAGTAGAGTTCTCACCAGTTTGTCCAAATATACTGCATTAATATACAGTGTTCCAGTCAGAATCCCTTCTATTACACCCTCTGGGATTTTCAAAGGTTCCGAGAGGTTTTACTCAATCATTAGAAATGGTACCTATAAAAAGGGAAGAAGTGTTATCTTGTGATATTCAGTGCTAATAAAACTATGGTAAAGACCGAAAGTAGCTCTTTCTTTTGCATACTGTTACTTACAACAGACTTCTTATGTTATATATATTAACATAACTAAAGATGTGTGCTCAACATTTATGGTTCTCAAATCATCTACTAAATTGATCACAAAACAATATGGATGGAAAGGGATTTTCTAGTTGGTTTTATAAACCACATCCCTGATGGATAACTGTCAATACAAGAGATTAAAAAAGCATCTGAGCCAAAGCCTCGTTTGAAATGGGCCCGATAATGCAATTCTCTGGAAAAATATGATTGGATGTAGAACATCTTTAACTTTCCAAACCCATTATAATCTGCACTTACTTTCAGTAAAAGAATGTGCTATCTGTTATCTTGGCTTCAGCGAATCCATTTTTTTTATTCTTGGAAGCAATCACCAATTGGCAAAATTTCTCGCAACTGTTGCCAAGATCCTTGGAAAAGCACCACTCTTAGAAAACCATGTAAAATAGCAGAACAATTCAGTGTACTCAAGTTGCTATTAAGTAAATGTTGAAATTGTCTGTTCTAACCATATGTTGTTTATATACTTGTTCCATTCCTTCAGCAGAAACATATTTCCAGTGTGGTCTGATTTCAGAAACAAAAAAACTAAATCTAACAAAAAACCACTCCAGTTCAAGAAAGCACTATGTTATAAATCCATTTTGTTAATTGTGTGCTGAAATGCTTTCCTTAATAGGAATGCTTTTCTAAACTGGGAGCAAAGAAGGTTTTGATGAAGAAGCTGTCCTTAGTGAAACAACAGATTATGAAGGAGGAATAAGAAAGCTATTTAGACCATTTTGGGGCTATAGTAGAAGTTCATGACCTGATTAGCCACATCATCTGATGTGCAACATTTGGTCTGAGGTTAGCGCGGTCTTGTGGGTTTTCTCCTCCAGGAAAAATATGAAGAGCAGGAATGTATGAACACAGTTTCATTTTGGCTGAAGGTTTGTTGGCTGTCACAGCTTGCATTTTCCAGCCCTGAAAAGTAGCAAATAGTAGGGACTAAGGCTGAAATTTTAAACAAGACAAATTCCTGTTAAAGGAATCTTTACTGTAGTTTTCTTATAAATTGATGTGCTTTTAAGGAAAAAAGGGTAGGGAGGAATGAAAATATGTAGTACTGTAAACTTTGATTTCAAAGCCGAACCTACTCAGTGGTCTAAGGTATTGAATTAAATGCTATATTGAGTACTGGACTTTTTATCTTTCTTTACATCTGGGCATTAAGAAAGTGATATAAATGAATGGAAATTGGATAGGTTTGTGCTGTATGTACATTTCCTCTTAGCATGCATTGCCTGATGTGTATAAATCTAGGTCTTGATCCAGTAAAGCACATAAGTACATGCCAGTGCTATTTAGCAATGGACCTACACATGTGTTTAATTTTAAGACTAAGCTCATGTTCTTAAGATCAACATGTGCTGAAATGCTTTACTGAATTGAAATCTAAAGCACAGATTTTCCGAATTGGAAAAAAAAGCATAAGATTGACAGATTAGGATCAATTGTATTGTTACCACTTTCTTCTATGCACATATGATTAAGTTTTTCCTGTCTTGTGTCTGCTTCACTAAAAATGAGGTAGTTATTTGATTGTGATAATGAAAACATTATTGGAAAGAAATCAAGTCTGCATGTCCATGTTGTAAAATGGTAAATCATTTTGATTTCCTAACTTCCTAGTTGTTGTTGACCAAGTCAGGGATGGGACCCCTGGGCTGCTATCAAGATTCATAGGATATGGTTACAGCAATAGAGATGTGGCAAACTAGAAGCTGAACCCTTTATCCAACTTCCTACCTTGCCCCTGAAAGTTGGTGGCTCAGGTGACACAAGATCTAAATCCAAACTACACCTGCTTTTATTAAATCAAAACCCCACCACTCGTGATATTTGCAGAATAAAAGCTAAAACCTAGCCTTGCTTAGTTAAATGCCAGAACATTCCAGCTAGTTTAGAGACTGCCATTCCATTGTCTTGCTTATCGACAGTCAATTATTGGCCCTTCTCACAGATGTTTCCCTCATTCCCCTAGGGGCTTTTACAGAAAATCAAAAAAATACATCCAGTTTCTTTCCAGGGTTCCCAGTTATAGGACAGTCACATCTATTATCATTGAGAACACAAGCCTAATTCACACAGGCATTTACAGATTCCATGACACACTGAACAGAACAGATAAATGTATGTTAGCAATTTGTTCCAAAACCTCGTCTGACACCTCAATTTGGGACAGTTCCTCAAATTTGTCACCTAAAAAAGAATGGCTGAGATTTGGGAATCTCCCTCACATCTTCAGCCATGAAGACTGATACAGATAATTTATTTAATTTATCTGAAAAGACCTAATAGTCCTTGAATGCTGTTTAGCATCTCAATTGTCCAGTGGCCCCACTGGTTGTTTAGCAGGCTTCCTTCTGATATACTTAACTTTTTTTTTTTTTTTTTTTTTTGCTATTACTATTATTTTTACAGATGGGTCTGATTCAAACTTTCCCCATAGATAATGGTGACTGAATACAAGGTTCACTAAAGGGCCTTTTCACGAAGTGTGGATCTGGACTAAACTTTCATTATTGAGGGAAGCTCAGATCCAGAGTTTTGGTCTGAGCCAACTCTCGTTTACTAAATTCTAAAAGGTAGACTACTAGAAAAAAAACCTGATTTTTTTTTTCTAATAAATAGGGCTCCATTCTACATTACTTCACTATAGATTCCATACAAAAGTACTCTAATTTTCTGAGCAATTTCCTTCTATTTCTATCATTGCTGAGCTAATGTTTTACTGTTCCATATATAGAAATAATGTCATTAGTAATACTTTGTTAGAGTTATTAAAATATAACATGGTTGCTTTCCTAACAGTGTCAATTAAAATGTTGTTAATGAGTTATGTTCCCTCAGAAGGAATGTGAGTTAGGAACATGATAGAGTGCAATCATTGCTATTACAAAAAAATTTACAAGTATCTGACTGAATAAGGAATGTTTATTAAATAATTACATTTCTCCTAAAAATGAACAAGACCACCACAATCAACTTACGAGAAAGTGGTCTCTAGCTGAGAGCATTTGGGTTCTGAATATTCTTCTCTCTTTTTTTCTTTCCTCAGAAAAACAACCTAGAAGACGTTGAAGGAACCAGTTACAAGTTAAGATAAGATGAAGCTTTAAGCTTTAGTAAAGTGTATGGTACAGTCTCCCACAATATTCTTGCCAGCAAGTTAAAGAAGTATGGATTGGATAAATGGACTGCAAGGTGGATAGAAATCTTAACTGGCTCAACAGGTAGTGATCAACAGTGCAATGTCTGGTTGGTGGTCAGCATCAAGCAGTGTGCCCCAAAGGACTGGTTCTAGGGCTGGTTTTGTTCAACAGCTTTATTATGGTTGTCAATTAGTGGGTGTTAATGCCTGCGATTAATGCAGGGCAGAATTAATGCATTAAAAACATTAACTCATGTTAATCACAGAGGTAGACAAACCAGCATGAGCTGCTCCAGGGGCCATCTTTGGTAAAGTGCAGTAATGTAGACCACCACCAGAGAGCACACGGAAAAACAAAGCAGCCAGAAAGGAGGAAAAAAAACCCTGAAGCCAGGGTTCCAGCTCCAGTGGGGCAATAAACAAGAAAAGGAAAGACCCTGACATCCGTCCCTCTCCCCTCACAGGTGACCATATTTTTAAAAATAAAATAGCCCGGGGGGCGGGGGGTTGGAGGTTGCCCAAGTTGCCCCTCCCCCCCAGCAGGGCTCACCGAAGCCACCCTCTCTTTGCCTCTTGGGGCTGGGACTGACCCTCCACCCACATCTAATTTTGAGGCTGTCCGCCCCCCCCCCCCGGAACTCTGCACTGCCCATGGTGGGGTCTAACCCCCTCCCAGCCCAGGGGCTGACCCCTCCCCTGAGCTTGGGGTCTGACTCCCACCTCTGAGCCCTATGGCACCTACAGTTGGGGGCTAAGCCCCCCCAAACTCTGCACTGCCCACAGCAGAGTCTCCCCCCTCTGGCCCTGTACTGTCTGCAGCTGGGGCTGAGCTAAAAAAAGGACTCTCGAATAGGACACAAATATATTGATTATATAGAAGAATTTAAGTTCAGCTTTCATTATAGAATTTGCACTACAATACTTCAGTGAGGTGAACTGAAGGTTTTTTTTACAGTGTAAATGTTTTGTAATAAATAAATAAAGTGAGCACTACACTCTCTATTCTGTGCTGTAATTGAAATCAATATATTAGAAAATGTAGAAAACAAAGAATATTTAAATAGATAGTATTCTTCAAATTTTTTTACAGTGATTAATCACAATTATTTTTTTAAATTGCATGATTAATCGCGATTAATTTTTTAAATCACTTGACAGCCCTAATCTTTATTAATGACCTGGAGGAGGGGATGGATTACACCCTCAGTAAGTTTGCAGATGACACTAATTTAGGGGGAGAGGTAGAGATGGGGTTTAGAGTGACCTAGAAAGATTGGAAGATTGGGCCAAAAGAAAATCTTGTGAGGTTCAACAAGTGCAGAGTCCCAAGCACTCTTATAGGCTTGGAACCGACTGGCTAGGCAGCAGTTCTGCAGAAAAGGACCTAGGAAATACAGAGGATGAGAAGCTGGATATGAGTCAGCAATGTGCCTTTGTGGGAGGGATAATCTCTAGGCAGCTGTTCTGTAGATAGGAAATTATTCTAAATTAAGGGATTACTGTTGATATGTTTAGCATGAGTGTCATATAAATCAGGCTGTGAAGTCAGTTTCTCTGTCTTGGCCTAGTGAATATTTACACATATGAAGTGGAACGATTGCAGTAGGAAGAATAACATGAGGTGTTAGAAAAAGCAATTAGAGAGAGGATAAACCGGCATCTTTCAAAAGCAATGCAAATGGAGCAATGAGGAGATGCAAAATATTATTTGGTAAACAATGCAGGAAAATGTTCACAGGACAATTGCAGACCATCGTGTGGTATTTAGTCTTTACATTGATTTTGATTATTTTATGGAGATGATAATTCTCTGTTCATTGAGACCATATCTTTCAACTAATATTTTTATAGCTTACAGATGGCAGAATAAGGAGCAATGGTCTCAAGTTACAGAGGGGAGGCCTACGTTGGATATTAGGAAAAACTATTTCCCTAGTAGGGTGGTGAAGCACTGGAATGGGTTCCCTAGGGAGGTGGTGGAATCTCCATCCCTAGAGGTTTTTAAGTCCAAGCTTGACAAAGCCCTGGTTGGGATGATTTAGTTGGGCCTCTTCCTGCTTTGGGCAGGGGCTGGACTCAGTGACTCCTGAGGTCTCTTCCATCCCTATGACTCTATGAATTCTTCATAAGGAATCTATAGATCAGTTTTGAGAGGCCCACCGTGAATATGCCTGTTTACAGTATTAACAATCCAGTGTTCTATGCTTAATAATTATTAATGATTGAACAGGTTGTGATATAGTAACTACTGGCCTGAACTTTTTCCCTCTCTTGGGAACAAAACTTGAACTAAATATTGGTTGTGCACAGTGGGGCATCCCTGGCAGCCACATGGCAAGCTGTCCTGCAAGCTCCAGGGCATCCAACCAGTCCCATACACCAAGCTGGCCCTGGCTGGAGGCCCTGGGCTGGTAGGGAAGCCACATGGTGGAGGTCCATGGATGCCACATGTCTTCTGAGAGTTAGGGGTCTCGGGCCACGAGAACCACGCAGTTCCTCTACAACAATAGAACTTATCTGTGATGGAGAGAGAAATTTCTTGGGGGTTGGTACAAGATTGTGGAACAAATGCCTACAGAAATTAAGGATCATCACATACCTCACCACCTGCTTCTTCATGTGCAGGGTTAATTTTTAAAAATTGCCTTGTATAACATGGAAACATATACTTTAAAATACCACCCAAAAAACACACAACCAAAAAAGTTCCTACCAAAACACATTCTTCAGTGTACCCATTTCTCCCTCTGATGATAGGATGAGAGAATGAATATGTAACAAATACTAGTCATGTTGCTTAGTGCACTACTGGAAGAAGATCAGATACTATGATGAGTACAGTATAAAAAACTATATAAAGTAGAAATCTTTTTTCAAATTTACCAACTTAATGCTCCTTGAAGATGAGTGTTATGACTCAGAGAAATTATAATCTTACTAGATGGTAGCAATCCTTAATAGTGAAGTATACTTTTGGTTTGCTTAATACAAAATATTTTGTAATAGGTTTCTGAGGTTGATACTCTAAGTACAGACGGGTTTGGAGACACTAGGTCTTATGAGCTTTGTCATCAGCTGAAAGGAATTTGTTTAATTTGTTAAGAAAAAGTGAGCAACTGGATTATGCAACTGGGTCAGATATTGCCTCGGAAAGAATACATGTTTAAACAACTCGTAAATATTTAGCAATGAAAGCCCTAATCTGCATTGTGAGCTGGAGTCTCATTTGGATATTTTTTGTAATGTAGCACTTTTTAAAAATCGAGGTAAAATGCAGTTTATATAAAAGAAAATTATAGTGTAGATGGAAAGCATAGAAGCCATAAGCACTTTCCCGCTAAAGAAAACCATGACTATGAAATATCATATGCAGTGTATGTCCATGACTGTCCAATATTCAGAAGAGAAGTTAGGTTTCCATGTGATTTAGTTTGAGCTAATTCACACAAGTTGGCATTTTTTTGCCATTCACCATTTTAATTTTCTCTCCTGGGACATCCATTGGTGTTAAGCTTTCAGTTACAGCTGTCTTGTATTGATGTTCAAACCCCTGAAATAATCAAAGGAACCTGTGATACACAGTCTTGTCCATTATGGAGCCTGTCTGAATGGGGAGATCTGGGGACTGTCTAAAGAATATACCTTGTAGAGGCTGAATTAGCTCTGAAAATTCTGCTGCATGGGTGGAGGGCAGATAGTGCAGGGACCTCTGCATCTAGAAGGGGGTTTCCTGTTGCCACATCTAGCCAGGAAGAAGGTCCAGAAAGGAGGTACTTCTCCTACTTCACAGGGATCTGGGTGGGGAAAGGCAATCAAATATCCACTGCTGCAAAGCAATGAACTAGGTGCACAGGAGTGGCAGTGGGTGTAGAGAAGACACTGGTGCCATCAGACTTCTTGTAACACAACAGTACTCAAGTTAGCTTAGAGGAGCAACTACACCGGACAGTCCAGAGCTAAGTTTGGCTTTGTTTTGTAAGCCATCTGTGCAGTGAAGAGGCTCAACATTTTGGTTTTAGGGAGTGAGAGCAGAAGGGTACAGAACTATTAATCCAACAAATCCTGTTGTGCAAGTATAAACCTCTATATTTCTATACACTCTCCTTGAAAAGTATATAATGACATTTGCAAATTGTCATTTTAACATGTCACAGTGCAGGTTAACACAACTTTCTTTGCAGAAAGCATGACAAAATGTTAGGAAAATGGGATTTTCTCACTTTTTTGTAAGGGCGAGGGTTTAACTTATTTTCAGGCCTTCATATAATCAATACTGCAGTGATATCTCCAAAAGTGTTAAAAAAAAAAACCAAACAAACCCCAGACCAAAACCTCAAACCACACACACACTTTTTGAGGATGTCTCATAACAATTGCTGTAGATGAGACTGAAGGAATATTATAACATGAACTATTATTTTTCTACTGATTTAAGTGTAAATACACTATGATTTCATAAGTGCTTCTGGTTCTCTAGGTAGTGCGAGATGTTAATCTAAATTTAAACTTACACTGTAGATGACCTTGAGCTTCAAAATTCAGAACATTCCCAAAATCCAGAATAAATTGGGCTCGTCTGTGGTTTGCACTGCACATTTTATAGTGTAGCACCTATATTTTGTCTTGGTGTAAACAGGCACCATTCCATCAATTGCAGTGGAATGTAGGAACTAACATATAGGATCAGGCCAGCTAAACTGTTATGGTGACTCAGCCAGGGAGGAGTACCACATACTTCAGCTGAAGGCAAAAAGTATCAGAGGAGGAACCATGGAAGGTGTTTAGAAAAATACCATTGAGGACAATTTTGTAATACTATGCTTCTGGGACAGCTTCTTCGTAACTCCATGCATTGTCTTTGTTTGGAATATTATTCTACCTAGTGTAATTGCAGATTACATTCTTATTAGGGCTGTCAGGTGATTAAAAATTTTAATTGTGATTAATCATGATTAAATTAATCGAGTGCAAATCCCCTTTGAAATGCCACAGTGGCATTTCAACAAGGCAGCGCTGCATGAAGCCTGGGATCAGATGGAGTTCCCAGCTGACCCCGGGCTCCATGCAATGCTGACCCTTGGACGAACCGCCGCAGAGTTTCAAAAGGGCAGTGCAAGGTGGATCCTGGGGTCAGCTGGAGTCCCCACTCTGGCACAATAAATGCAGAAGCGGGGGCCTGCAAAAGCACCCTAAAACCTGATCTCTACAGGCTTTGGTATAAAAATTTCCACCCAAAATCCTAATATCCAGACTTTGAAGAACAAAAACCGCTGTCACCACCAAAGTATTCCAAGAAAACCAGGGAAGAGATGACTAGGGAAACCTCCTTCCTAAAACCTATGGGGTACCTCAACCCCTTTTCCCTGAAGAGCTTGAAAAAGAAAAGAAAAATACAAGCTGCAGTCTGTGGTAGCTGCCCTCTAGTCAGAGGCATGTAGATATCCACACAGGTTTTCCAGGACACAGAAATGAGCCAATACCAGGTTAATAAAAAACTGAAGCAAACTTTTATTATCAAACCAAAACCATAGTTGCAAACATAATAAGTCAGCTAAATGAAAAGAGCCACCAATTAATCTAGATACTCCAGGGAATTCCCTGGGCTCAGGCCTTAGTTATAAAAGAGAGAAAACCCCACTTTTAATAGCACAGACATAATAGAATCATAGAAATGGAAGAGACCTCAGAAGGTCATTAAGTCCAGCCCCCTGCTCTAGGCAGGACCAATCAACCTGGCCAGGGCTTTGTCAAGCCGAGACTTAAACACCTCTAGGGATGGAGACTCCACTACTTCCCTAGGTAACCCATTCCAGTGCTTCACCACCCTCCTAGTGAAATAGTTTTTCCTAATATCCAACCTGGACCTCTCCCACCACAACTTGAGACCATTGTTCCTTGTTCTACCATCTGTCACTACTGAGAACAGCCTCTCTCCATCCTCTTTGGAACCTCCCTTCAGGAAGTTGAAGGCTGCTATCAAATCCCCCCCCTCACTCTTCGCTTCTGCAGACGAAACAGACCCAAGTCCCTCAGCCTCTCCTCATAAGTCATATGCTCCAGCCCCCTAATCATTTTGGTTGCCTTCCGCTGGACCCTCTCCAATGCGTCCACATCCTTTTTGTAGTGGGGGGCTTAGAACTGGACACAATACTCCAGATGTGACCTCACCAAAGCCGAATAAAGGGGAATAATGACATCTCTGGATCTGCTGGCAATGCTCCTCTTAATGTAACCTAATATGCCATTAGCCTTCTTGGCTACAAGGGCACACTGTTGACTCATATCCAGCTTCTCATTCACTGTAACCCCCAGGTCTTTTTCTGCAGAACTACTACTTAACCGGTTGGTCCCCAGCTTGTAACTATGCTTGGGATTCTTCCGTCCCAAGTGCAGGACTTGTCCGTGTTGAACCTCAGATTTCTTGTGGCCAAATCCTCCAATTTGTCTAAGTCACTCTGGACCCTATCTCTGCCCTTAAGCGTATCTACCTCTCCCCCCAGCTTAGTGTCATTCGCAAACTTCCTGAGGGTACAATCCATTCCCTCATCCAGAACATTAATAAAGATATTGAACAAAACTGGTCCTAGAACCGAACCTTGGGGCGCTCCACTAGAAACTGACCCCTATCCTGACATCAAGCCATTGATCACTACCCGCTGGGCCCGGCCTTCTAGCCATCTTTCTATCCATTTATCCAATCCACATTCCCTTAACTTGCTAGCAAGAATATTGTGGGAGACTGTATCAAAAGACTTGCTAAAGTCAAGATATATACCATCCACTGACTTCCCCATGTCCACCGAGACAGTTACCTCATCATAGACGCTAATCAGATTGCTCAGGCACGACTTGCCCTTTGAGAATCCATGCTGACTATTCCTAATCACTTTCCTCTCATCCAAGTGCCTCAATATGGATTCCTTAAGGATCCCTTCCATGATTTTTCCAGGAACCGAGGTAAGACTGACCGGCCTATAGTTCCCTGGATCATCCTTCTTCCCTTTTTTGAAGATGGGCACTACATTTGCCTTTTTCCAATCATCCGGGATTTCTCCTGATCTCCACGACTTTTCAAAGATAAAAGCCAAAGTCTCCTCAATGACATTTGCCAACTCCCTCAGTACTCTCGGATGCACTAAGTCCGGACCCATGGATTTATGTACGTTTAGCTTTTCTAAATAGTTCCTAACCTGTTCTTTACCCACCAAGGGCTGTCCATCTTCATCCCATCTTGCGTCACATAGTGTTGAAGTCCAGGAGCCGAACTTGTCCGTTCAGAGGCAAAGAAAGCATTGAGTACTTCAGCTTTCCCCACATCATGTCAGTCACTAGGTTACCTCCTTCATCCATTAGGGGCCGCACACCCTCTCTGATCACCTTCTTCTTGTTAACATGCCTGTAGAAACCTCTCTTGTTATTCTTCACATCCTTAGTCAGTTGCAATTCCATTTGTGCTTTCGCCTTCCTGATAACCCGCCGGCATTCTCAAGCTATACCTTTAAATTCCTCCCTGGTCATTTGTCCAAGTTTCCACTTTTTGTAAGCTTCCTTTTTGTGCTTAAGTTCACCAAGGATTTCCCCTGTAAGCCAATCTGGTGTCCTACCATGTTTGCCTCTCTTGCTATGCGTCGGGATGGTTTCTTTCTGTGCCTTCAATAAGGCTTCTTTAAAATACTGCCAGCTGTCCTGGTCTCCTTTCTCCCTTCATGTTAACATCCCAGGGGATTCTGCCCATCAGATCTCTGAGGGAGTCAAAATCTGCTTTTTTGAAGTCCAAGGTGTGTATTTTACTACTCTCTTTTCTTCCTTTGGTCAGGATCCTGAAATCTACCATCTCATGATCACTGCTTCCCAAGTTGTCACCCAGCTCCACTTCCCCTATTAGTTCCTCCCTGTTTGTGAGTAGAAGGTCAAGCTGCACATGGCCCCTGGTCGGATTCTTCAGCACTTGTGTCAAGAAGTTATCCCCAACATTCTCCAAAAACTTCCTGGATTGCCTGTGTACTGCCGTATAGGTTTCCCAACAGATGTCAGGGTGATTAAAGTCCCCCACGAGAACCAGGGCCTGTGATCTGGAAGCTTCGCTCAGTTGTCTGGAGAAAGCCTCATCTACCTGATTTGGTAGCCTGTAGCAGACACCAACCACAACATCACTGCTGTTTGCTCCTTTAAACTTAACCCATAGACTTTCAACAGGTTTTTCTCCCTCTTTATACTGGAGTTCAGAGCAATCGTAGTGCTCTCTTACATATAGCGCAACTTCTCCTCCTTTTCTCCCCTGCCTGTTGTTCCTGAACAGTCTATACCCTTCCATGACAGCGCTCCAGTCATGCGAGTCATCCCACGAAGTCTCTGTTATCCCAATTAAATCATATTTCTTGGTCTGGGCCAGGGCCTCCAGTTCTTCCTGTTTGTTGCCCAGACTTCTCACATTAGTGTACAAACACTTCAGGTAACCAGTTGATTGTCCTATCTTCTCCATTTGAAACATGGGTCCTCCTTTCTTGCCCCTTCCTCTCTGCATTTCTTCCCGGTATCCGACTTTCCCACTCCCCTCAGGGTTTTGGTCACCGTTCCCCAACGAACCTAGTTTAAAGCCCTCCTCACTAGGTTTGCAAGCCTGCCCGCGAAGATGCTCCTTCCTCTCTTCGTTAGGTGGATCCCATCTCTTCCTAACAATCCTTGTGCCCGGAACAGAGTCCCATGGTTGAAGAAACCAAAGTCCTCTCTGCGACACCATCTGCGCAACCACGCATTTACGTCCTCAATTCGACGATCCCTGCCCAGTCCTTTCCCTTCAACAGGGAGGATGGACGAGAATACCACTTGCGCTCTGAATTCTTGGATCCTTCTTCCCAGTGCTTCATAATCCGCAGTAACACGCTCAAGGTCATTCTTGGCCGTATCATTAGTTCCCACGTGGAGAAGCAGGAAGGGGTAGCGATCCAAAGGTTTGATCAGCTTGGTAAGCCTCTCAGTGACATCCTGAATGCGAGCTCCTGGTAGGTAGCACACCTCTCGAGATTCCAGGTCCGGACGGCAAAGGGATGGCTCAGTCCCTCTTAGGAGGGAGTCCCCGACCACCACCACCCGTCGTTTTCTTTTCGGGGTGGTGGCCGTGGAACCCCCATCCCTAGGATTATGCATCCCATGCCTTCCAGTAGATGGTGTTCCCTTCTGGTTTCTTCCTTGTGAGGTCCCTTCCAAAGCTTTCAGCACTTCAGAGCCTGTGGAGAGAGCTTGAAAGCGATTACTTACCTCTATAGCATTGGGGGATTCCCATGCTGGCCTTTTTCCCCTTCTAGAAGTTACATGCTGCCAATTCTGTTCTTGGTCACGTACTGCCCTCTCTGGCTCCTCTGCCTGCCGTGCTTGAAGGATTAAACGCTGCCTTCTATCGAGGAAGTCTTCATCCTCTCTGATTGAGTGTAGGGTTGACACTTGGGCCTCCAGTCCTCTAATTTTTTCTTCCAAAATGTTGACCAGCTTGCACTTTGTGCAGATGAAATCCGTTCTTTCTTCCGGGAGGAAGACAAACATGGCACATACTGTGCAGGTAACAACACCAGACCCTTCGCATCCATCGCTGCTGTCCTGGAGAAGGGATTTAAAAAGAAAGGCATGCGAACCTCACGCCCTTCCTTCTCCCCTTTCAAACTCCCTGTCTAAACTCCCTGTTAGCACTCACCTGTTCGCAAGCCCCTTGGTCGCTTGCCCACTGCCTTATAAAGCCCTGGAGTGCCTGAAAGCCCCTCCCCCTACCAAGGCTCAGCCAATCAGCAGAGGCTTCTAGAATTCAAACTTTAATTAGAAGCCAACAGTTTCCACCTGCCAATCACAGCCAATCACAGCCCCTACCAATCATAGCCAATCACAGCACAAACTCCATCAAGGGGAGGGGGAGGGCAAAGGGGAAGTGGAAAAAAAAAAGCCTCACTCTCAAACACAGGGGAAAATAAATAAATAAATAAATAAACAAACAAAAAAGAACACACACCAGCCCTCACTCACAAACACAAGCTCAGCACACCGCAAGAAAGCCCCAAACACAACACACACTTCCCTCAAAAGTCTTGTATCTGCTTCTCCTCTATTTGGAGAACTTCCTCTCTAAATTCCCTGTTAGCACTCACCTGTTCGCAAGCTCCTTGGTCACTTGTGTGGGAGAAAAATCCAATAACTCCAATTGTGTCTAAAGGGGGGACTGTGCAGGAAATCAAAACTCTCTAAAAGAAAACTGCTGTAAGGGTTAAAAGTTTTCCAGGCCTCTCTCCCTGTAACAGAGAGAAATCAAATTAACTCTAATCAAGACCCTTACAATGCCTCCTATCTCAAGTTCGTGAAGACTCCTAGTCTGTCACAATTTGTCATGTAAACCCTCTCATGTGCCTTTGTTCTGTAAAACTTACTTCTGGCACTCCTGGTGTGAACAGAAACATCTCAGAGTACTTCTACTGAGACTTTGAAATTTTTAAATTCCACTAGTCTGAAGTAACTGCCTGTTGCTACACGTGGCAGTGAAACGGTAATTCGAACTAAGTCCCCATTCCATGAGGAGTAACAGTTAATTCAAACTAAGGACTTAATTCGAATTACTGTTTCACTGCCACGTGTAGCCGCAGGCAGTTACTTTGGACTAGTGGAATTTAAAAATGGCGACCAGACGGGAACATGCAACTAAAGCCCAGGATATTTAAATCCCGGGCTTCATTTGCAACTTCGAATTCCTACATTAGTCTCCCTAGTTCGAACTAGGGGGCTAGTGTAGACATACACTTAGTGCCCAGGTGCTGGCCAGCCCTCATGGTTATAACATAGCCTAAGATAACAACATCTACAGAACAGATTTACCAGGAGGTCCAGCTTGCACTGTTCTCAAGGCAACACACAGCTTCACCATCACCCTCCTCTTTTAATGTAAGTCTTGTCCTACCATGAGTTTCCTTCCTCATAATGTCTCCTCAAAACACAGGTTTTTTCCCTTGCCCCCAAAATTGTTACCAAATGTCTTGATCCAACTAGAAAACCATCCCCCCCTACCTATTTGCAGCCTCTGTACATGCAGACTGAAATGATTATAATGATAAAGTGACTGTCCTGCTTCCTGTAACCAGGGAGGAAAGCTTTCCAAGCATGAAATTCACCAGAGAGTTAAAAAAAAGGTGAGGGGGGACCTAAACTGATCAAAGAGATGGCTGAAACTGAGGCCGGGGTATTTCCCATTTTCAGTGACAGTGAGAAGTTTGGTCTTGCTCTCAGGGTAGGGCTACACTGTGGGAGGAGGGGGATTTCAGAAGAAGGTATGAAAATTTGTATTTGATTTGTATATCTACTTCCAATTCTTTTTCTGGAAGAGGATTTTCTGATATTTGGCTCGTCTTTCAGAAGCCCCCTTATTCCTCATAAAATGAGATTTACAGGGGCTTCTGAAAGAGGGTTTTTCCCTAACATTTGGCCCCATGTAGACAGGCCAAACATCGGAAAAGTCTCTTCTGGAAAAAGAATCAGAAGAAGATATGCAAATGCAAGTGCAATTTGCATACCTTCTTCTGAACCTCGCCTTTCCCCACCCAGTGTAGCCCTACTCTTACTCTCACTGGAGGATGATACTGACCGGGTTCCAAATAGGGTGAAAGTGGGAAAGCATGGAGGAGGGGGAAGAAAGAGGTGCTCTCTTGTTATCGCAGATTGGGGGAGGGTGCAAACTGGAGAGAACAGGAGGAAAATAGCATGCAGAGAAGTAAAAAAGTGACTGTCCTGCTCTGAATGTTCTGTGGGGGAGTGGAAAACAGGAGAAAGCAGGAGATCTGCCTGGTCAATTCCCCAATGGGAGGGCTATGGGAGAAGTAGGAAGGTGGGGGAAACTGCCACCCTGTTAGCAGTTCACAGGGCAGGGCAGGATTCTGGAGAAAAGTGGAGAAGAAATTGCCCAGATATGGCAGTGACTCTAACTTACTCAGCTTTTTCCACATGGCTCGGTGGCAGGCACTGAAGCCCTTGCATGGGGCCGTGCACAGCTTGGCTGGCTCGGTGGTGCAGACTTCCTTCTGCTTCTTGATAAAGCCAAAGAGGTTCTCCTGAGTCAACTGGGCCACTTACCAGACCCCATACCCATCACACATGGCGGAGAAGGTCATGGATTGGTGGAGGCACCAGCTGGAGCTGGAGGACTGTTCTTCCTCTAATGTTGCCTTCATGCTAGTGCCTCTTCTCCAACAGCTTGCGGATAAGAGGTCGTGCTAGATCTTGGAGTAAGCCACCCACTGGTTTCCAGGAACTGATCTGCCCTTGGAAGGGAGGCTCTCCTCCCCTTCAGCTATCAGCTCTGGCTCCACCACAATCTGGGTCACGTCCTTCATGTATTTACTGCCTCCCTGGTCAGAGAACATGCTCACCCCCGATGAGTACAGACCCTCTGGGGGGAGGAGGGGTGGGACACAGGGACTGAAGTAGGAACTAGAGTCATCTCCTCCATTTGTAGCAGGTAGCTGCTGCAGCTGCTCAGCAAGAGGGCCCCTCTCTGAGCCCATCAGCTAAGCGGCTTGCATAGGAGCATTGAGCCTCTGGGCAGGGCTCATTAAACAGCTGTGCAGCTATGCAGTTTACAGGGAACCTTGCCTCAGCCTGCTTGGTACTGTAGCAACCACATTATTAAAAATTCTTTTAACCTTTTATTAAAGATACAGTAAAGAAAGAAAAATAGCTTGTGTGTTTAAAGAGTAAATTATCAAGTATATCTTCCATTTTAATAATATCTTTTGTTTCCTGTCCCTTTAGCTGGAGAGAATTTTTAGAAGTAAATAAACCTCTTGTTTGACATTATATGGTAATAGCCATCCTTTTGGGGAAAAGAGAAGTTAGTTGATCTAGGCTGGGGCTGGCATTGTGGCTAATCTGATTCTCATTCTTGGAAAACAAATATACAGAGGGAGAGAAAACAACAGTAAAGATAGGAAATGAGCTTCAGTCCTGATCATGTTCACTTTCATTTCAACTGTGCTGCTGGAGAAATATGAGCACAGCACATGGTCTTAGCAGCCACTCTAAGACCTGGAAAACTCTTACCAGCATCGGGCTCTTTAGAGCATTTCTTTTAGCTGCCTCTGTCTGGTAACAGACTTACACCAGTGTCACAACTTATGCCTACCAGCATTGCCCAAAAAGGAATATACAAACCTCCTCTGGAAGTTGCAGAGCTGTTTGGACAGCAGAGCGCTAATGCAACTGAACATAAACTGTCTATACTCCAATTTTCAGTCCTCAGCAATCACCACGCCACCCATAACATTTACATTATTATTTCCAATCTGCAGTGACTGTCCTGCATAGTATAAGTGTCTGAGGAGAGTGGGCAGATGGATATTTGCAATGGATCGGAATAGATTAAAATATAAAAGAACCTCAGAATGTTGAAGAGGAGGGATATATTGTAGAACCTCAGAGCTGTAAGCACCTTTGGAAAGGAAGATGTTCATAACTCTGAAATGTTCTTAATTGATCAAGTGATCAAGAATAGTCAGCATGGATTTACAAAGGGTGAGTCGCGCCTGACCAATATGATTAGCTTCTATGATGAAGTAACTGGCTCTGTAGACATCGGAAAGTCAGTGGATGTGGCATACCTTGACTTTAGCAAGGCTTTTGATACGGTGTCCCACAATATTCTTGCCAGCAAGTTAAGGGAATGTGGATTGGATAAATGAACGGTAAGATGGATAGAAAGATGGCTAGAAGGTTGGACCAAGCAGGTAGTGATCAACGGCTCGATGTCATGTTGGCAGTTTCTAGCGGAGTGCCCCAAGGATCAGTTATAGGACTGGTTTTGTTCAATATCTTTATTAATGACCTGGATGAGGGGATGGATTGCACCCTCAGCAAGTTTGCAGATGACTCTAAAGTAGGGGGGGAGGTAGATACACTGGAGGGCAGAGATAGGGTCCAGAGTGACTTAGACAAATTAGAGGACTGGGCCACAAGAAATCTGATGAAGTTCAACAAGGACAAGTGCAGAGTCCTGCACTTGGGACAGAAGAATCCCAAGCATTTTTTCAGGCTGGGGACCTAATGGTTAAGTAGTAGTTCTGCAGAAAAGAACGTGAGGATTAGAGTGGATGAGAAGCTGGATATGAGTCAACAGTGTGTCCTCTTAGCCAAGAAGGCTAATGTCATATTAGGTTGCATTAAGAGGAGCATTGCCAGCAGATTCAGAGATGTGATTATTCCTCTTTATTCGGCTCTGGTGAGGCCACATCTGGAGTACTGTGTCCAGTTCTGGGCCCCCCACTACAAAAAGGATATGGATGCCTTGGAGAGGGTCCAGTGGAAGGCAACCAAACTGATTAGGGGGCTGGAGCATATGACCTACGAGGAGAAGCTGAGAGAGTTGGGTCTGTTTAGTCTGCAGATGCGAAGAGTGAGGGGGAATTTGATAGCAGACTTCAACTCCTGAAGAGAGGTTCCAAAGAGGCTGGAGAAAGGCTGTTCTCAGTAGTGACGGATGGCAGAACAAGGAACAATGGTCTTATATTGTGGTGGGAGAGGTCCAGGTTGGATCTTAGAAAAAACTATTTCACTAGGAGTGTGGTGAAGCACTGGAATGGGTTACCTAAGGACGTAGTGGAGTCTCCATCCCTAGAGATTTTTAAGTCTCGGCTTGACAAAGCCCTGGGTGGGTTGATTTAGTTGGGATTGGTCCTACCTAGGGCAGAGGGCTGGACTTGATGATCTTCTGGGGTGTCTTCCAGCTCTATGGTTCTATGATTCTATAATTCTCTGAACAAACCATTATAGTGGTTCTTTCAACAGGTTACTACTGAACATTGGCTTAATACAGCTTTGAAACTTTACAATGCAGAAGAAATATGCTGCATTTAACCATCTTAATGTAAATGAAGCAAACACAAAAACATCTTCCTTATCTTCTCAAATCTTTTTTAAACTTTCCTGTCATTTTTAATAGTTTATGTTTAACATAGTACAATACTGCATTTGCTCTTTTTGCCTCTGCTGCAGCCTTCCAGTTCCAAATGAAGTGTGTCGTTGACCAGTTAGTTCATAATTCTGATATTCATAACTCTGACATTTTACTATTATGCCTGTCATTCCCACTGCTGTCATGATTACTCTGGAGGCGCTCCTAACACCGGGAGACTCATAGATGGTTGTAATCTACTTCCTCCCGGGCCCCTCAAACACTCTGTCCCTTTTCTTCAGATGTTTGAAGAACATTTCTTTCTTCTTTGGAATGACCTCTGAAATGTAAAGCAGTCAGGGGGAGCTCAGTAATAATGCTCTTTTAAACTGGCTTTTGCAAACGAGTGACGTACAGTCAGCTGAGTAAGAAACTATGTATGTGCTAGCCTATCCAGGCTCTCTGAGCAGTCCTCATTGACTCTGCCTTTGAGAAGGAAGTGATGGATGGGTTTGACAGAGTTACTGTAGTCGTTGTTCTTCCTCTTTTACATAGGGGGAGCAGCTGTGAGAGCTGCAGGTTCGGTGGAAGCCCCATCTCAGCTGATTCAATAGTATGCTGCTGTAGTTATGATACAGTTACCGTGCGTGGTGGCTCTTGTCTTCTATTATAGTTCCCTGTCTTTTGAGAAACACTTATTCGCAGAGTTTGAATGGAAGGAAATAAGGGCAAATGTAGCTCTATTAGCTTATATATATCAATCGTGTACCTCTACAAAGGAAAGAGAAGTTCCTTTTGTTTGTTCACCAAATGACCTGTACTTGAATGGACAATGGATTAAATAAAACCATTTAGCGTCTAACTGTATTTTACCTAAAGAAATGCATCTAAAGTACATCAGGTTGAATTATTTAATATTTTCAGGACTGTTTGTTGTACTTAGGTGTATTGCTGGGGAACTTTGTCATTAGTTTGCATAGAGGCTGTCTGTAACTTGGACTGGAATGTGTACAGTACCCTAGTAGATAAATATATGGCTGACAAAAACCTATCCAAGCACTAGCTGCTTAGTTTAAATAACAGAAGCCAAATCTTATACTCAGTTTGTGTTTCAATTAAAGTAGTGGGCCCAATCAATAGCTTTTATATAGGCTCTTTAGACTTCTCTGATGAGTGCCCATAAACTAGCTGAACTGAATCCCCAAGGAATACTCATGGTGGAAGTGAGTCCCTGCACAGCATGGAGCCAGTAAAATGGCTCTTTATTGCTTCCTTTTGCAGCCCCATCACAGGGGGCATGACAAGGACAATGGGCATGGGATGAGCACCCTTGTGCTCCAACTATTCCTGACCACTATCAGAGCCCCCTGGGGCTGTGAGCAGTCAAGCACCAGTTGGATTAGCACTATAATTAGTACTGGGGCCTGAACCAGTCCTGCATGCCCTAAATGTGGGGAGCTCAAAGATGACCTAAAGCTACCTTGGTCACAATCCACCACCTGTGTTGAGGACAGCTTAGTCCAACTGTTGAATTATCGTTATATAACTTTGAGTGTGAGTTTACAAAATTATTTTAAAGCTGTGTTGATTCTGGTTTTGCCTTTTTGAGAAATATTCTATTAAATAGACAGATTTTATATTTACCTGGAGGCAAATGACATTTTTTGTGTAATTGCCTTTATAAAAAGATACTTCTATATTCTACCAAATGCTACCTACAATAGTGCTACTATAGGGCTTTTAATCGAATAGGGAAGGATTTAGCATTTTTAATGGTAGAGCTGCGAGAGAGAGATACATTTTTATTCACTGATGTACCTGTGACCATCACAAGTGAAGTATTAACTTCAAATGCCCATTGTAAACCAGACAGGAAGACTTTTTTCTTTAATTCTCTGGAAAAAATTAATTAGGCCAGGTCTAGACTTGTGAGTAGATCAACACTGCAGCAGTCCATCTTCCAGTGTTAGAATCTGACTAATTTTGTAAAGACCCACAAAATCAAATGCTGAGGGTGCCCCCATCAGCACAAAGGGAGATCAATAGGAGCATTTCTCCTGACAACCTCCCACTCTGGGAATGGCAACAAAATTCAGCTTAAGGTACCCTGGCTCCAGCTACGTTATTTCTGTAGCCAGAATTGCTTCCCTTAAGCTGACCTCCCCCACCCCATATTATAGATCTAGCATTAGATACCACTTTTGGTTTGTATCAGTAAATATCAGTCTGGAACTCTCATCCCTTTGACCCCTCTCTGAAAGGGTATGTCTATACTACAGCGCTATTTCGAATTAACTTAATTAGAAATAGTTAATTCAAATTAAGCTAATTCAAAATAACACATCTAGACACAAAAACTATTTTGAAATAGCATTTTGCTATTTTGAAATAGCACATCCACACTGAATGGACCCTGTACCGAAGTCAAGGCTGGCCGGAACCAGTGCCGGCAGGGCATCAGGTTAGGACTTAGTGTGTGGGGCTGCTGCCTGAGGCTAACTGAGCTCCGTGCTTAAAGGGACCCTATCCTCACCCTGGACAGACAGTTCTCAGGGTTCCCCGCTTGCTTGTCTACCTCGATGAGGGACAGCAAAGCAGTCCTGTCGTGGAGTGCCCTGAGTACCTGCACTCAGGACACCACAGCACTCGGTCACATGGAGCCATAGCTGCTCCTGGGCACGCCGGTGCATCTTGTGGAGTCGTTGCCATCAGCCCGGCTGCACTTGCTGCAGGCTGCCATCCAGGGGGTCCATTGGGAGGCTGTCAGGATCCAGGAGGCCCTGCGGGAGAGCGTCCACCCTGAGGAGCCCTCAGAGCCTCCCCGGTCCTCCCCACCAGGGGCTCATGCCCCATTCCTCCCTTACGTCCTTCCACTTACCCCTCCCTAAGCCCCCATTCCTGATGTCAAATAAAAGACATGTATGTTCAAAAATAGAAACTAGGTTTGTTGAACAAAACTGGGGAGGGAGGAGGGATGAACCTCTGGGGAGACTGGGAAAAGGAGGTGGGAGAGGGGAAGAGAGAGGGTGGGAGAGGGGAGGGGAAAACCTGGGAGGAGGGAGCTGGAAGGGGGAAGCAAGGGGAAGAAGGAGGAGGGGAGGCTCAGGGCTCAGGGTCTCGCTGGACCAACTTGACTTTCATGCTAACCTGCTCCTGGGTTCACATGTGGCCTTTGGTGGCCAGGCTGGCAGCTATCCTGCCATAGATGGCCACGTTCCTCCATCTAGTGCAGGCATCATGGATGTTGGGGGCATCCTCCCCAAACCTGAATAAGGTCCATGATCTCCACCCTGGACCAGGAAGGTGCCCGCCTTCTGCATCCCCTGTCAGGTTCCTGGGAGCTGGCAGACTGCTCCTGGGGAGCAGTGGAGGGCTGGCTGCCAGTGGCTTGCTGGCTTATGTTTTGGGGCCACTGGGTTAGGGGCCCCGGTGGCCACTGCTGGCTCTGGGCTGGTAGGCTTGGAGCTGGCACAGACACTGTGGCCAGGGTCTACCTCTTTAATGGCTCCGGGGCTTGGGGAGAGGAGAGTGAGTTTTCCTGGTTGTGCTCAGAGTGGCCACCAGGGCTCCCTGGGAAGGGCTGGAGGCCCCCTATTTCGAATTAAGTGTCTACACAGCACTTAATTCGAAATAGCTATTTTTTAATTTGGTGTTACTCCTCGTAGAATGAGGTTTACCAAATTTGAATTAATGGCTCCGCTATTTTGAATTAAATTTGAAATAGCGGTTTGCATGTATAGATGCTATTGAAGTTAATTCAATATAACTGCTGTTATTTCGAATTAACATTGCAGTGTAGACATGTACTCTAATAATGGTCTTAAAATAGCTTTGTGAGCATTGTACCTTTGATGTAGTTGAGTGTCTTCTGTATAACTAGCCCGTCATAAGACGGGATTTTCAGGTCTTCTCTCCTGAGCTCTCTCGCTCTGTCTCTCTCTCTCTCTCCTCTTACTGCCTCCCCTCCTCTCTCTCAGCTCTCCTCTGCCTCCTTCTTCTCTCTCCATCTCTTTCTTTGTCTTCTCCCCCTCCTGCCTCTCACTCTCCCTTTCGCTTCTCCTCCTCCTCCTGCCTCTCTCTCCCCTCCGTCTCTCTCCGCCCCCCTTTCCCTTCCTTCCTGCCATGGCTCTTGGCTGAGTGCTGCCTGCTCAGCTGGGCTACCATAAGGGAGGGGGGTGGGGCAGTGATGTACACGACCAGGGGGCGGGGCCATGTACGTCACCGCCCTCTCTTTCCCTCCCACCCCAGGGGAGCCCAAACAGCCCCTTGCACTGATGGCTCCCCCGCTGGCCCGACTGAGGGGCGCAGCACTCAGCTGAGTGCCACAGAGGGAGGAGAAAGGGGGCGGTGACATACACAGCCCCGCACCCCGGCCATGTACATCACTGCCCCGCCTCCTTCCCCTCCCTCTGTGGCAGTTCAGCTGAGTGTTGTGCCCTCAGCCGGGCCGCTGCGGGGAAGGAGGGGTGGGGAAGTGATGTACTCAGCCAGGGGGTGGGGCAGACTACGTCACTGCCTCCCCTTCCCCTCTCCCCCGGCGGCCCGGCTGAGGGGTGCACCACTCAGCGCCATGGTGGGAGGAGGAAGGGGAGTGGTGGTGATGTACACAAGGACTCTGACTGCGGCCAGTGGCTACACCCCCCCTCGCCAAGTCTGCTTCCTGCCCCCTCTTCCTGCCGGCCAGCCCCAGGGCCCCCTGGACAACATCCCTGCCAGCACTGCTTCCCTCCCCCCTTCCTCCAGGCTTCCCCATCCTTCCCTCCAGCCCCACAGCCCCCGATCCCTCCCAGCTCTGCTTCCCACTCCCTTCCAGCCAGCTTTGCCCCCTTCCCCTTCCTGCGTGGTGCCCCCGCCCTCTTTCCCCTCCCTCAGAGGCGCGCTTGCGCCGCTCAACTGGGCCCAGCTGAGCGGCGCTGCCACCAAGGCCAGCTGAGCAGTGCTCAGTTGGGCCCCGGCGGGGGAGCAAGTGGCGGCAAGCGGCTGGAGCACCGTTCAGCTGTGCCCGGGGCGGCAAGTGGCCCTTTGGGCCGCTTACCACCGCTTACCCCAAAGGGCCGCTTACCGCCGCTTGCTCCCCCACCGGGGCCCAGCTGAACGGCGCAGCGCTCGGCCGAACCGCTCGGCCGAACCACCATGGAGGGAGGGGAAAGGGGTGGGGCGCTGACGTACACGGCTAGGGGGCGTGGCCATGTACGTCAGCATTACAGACTCACAGACACTGGGCTACTATATATATATATATATATGATATAATATTCTAATCAATATCAGTACTTGTAAGAACAGATCAGTACACAATTCAGATCAGTTCCACAAGTCAGATATCAATGAAAATTACATTGTTATTGAAATATGAGGTTAATTTCTTCTTTGCATTTCCACATCTACCTCTAGCTCAGTGCTGTTTGGAATTAATAGAATATTTAATAGAGAGTAACAGATACCATCAGATTCAGTGGCCTCAATTTCGGATGCTTGCTCTCCTTGGTTTATATTGAGTGCTACTGAGTGGGAGTAACATTGTATAGTCTTGTAGATCCTGTACAAATAGGATAACTGAGTTGCCCAACCATTAGAACCACAAGGACAAATGTGCTTGGAGCTCAGTTCAGCCTCTCAGGTTAGGTCAGTCTGGGGAGAGGTAGGAAGTACACTTGGGGAGCACCTGTATCAATCAGGAGAAAATTTCACTGCCTTCACTGGTGCAGTGGAGAGAGGTGGAAGAAGCACCCTTTGCTACAACTGCTAAACAGGTATATAGAGGACATTTGTACACCCAGTGGAGCTAGCCTGCCTCCATTTTCTCTGTGGACAATGTGTTGTCTAATCTTAGATAGTCCTCATCTCACCTTGTCATGTTTCTAGATATTTATTTTCTGGCTTTGTAAAGCATGGGTGGGGAACCTTATGTAAGCGGGGGAATGGTCCCACTATTGTGGGGAACTTTCCTGGCTTCTATACACCCCGGTGAAATGAACCAGCGAAAGGATCTGAGTCCCCGCTCCCACTTCCTTTACCCCACGGCTCCCTGATCCTGAGGGCTCCCCCTCCACTCTCCTGAGTAGCAGAGCCCTCGAAACCCCAACAAGGCTGGGCCCAGGTTTCCTGGGGCTTAATCCCTGACCTTGTAGTCACTAGGGGCAGGAGTTAGGGTGTCCCCACTCCGAGGTGCTCTCTTTACACTGCAGGCCTTCTTGGCCCAGTGATCACTTCATAAGGTTCAAAGCAAATACAATTTATTAAACATCAACTGATTAAAGAGAAAAGAATAAGAAAAAAATGAGAATGGTTAAATGAGAACACACAGCCCTGCTCTGTAGCACAGGGACATCAAAACAGCAGCCTGCAGAGTGTAAGGACAGTCCACAGTCTCTTCCTTAGAGGCCCCTTAGAGGCCTTGGATGTGCTGCAGGGGGGCTGCAGGCTGGACACGCTTGCTCTGGCAGTGACCACACAGCCTCAAGCTCTAAGTGGCCAGACCCCTCTCCCAGTCCAGAGCCTCTCCCCACACTTTGCAGTTCCCAGCTGCTCGCCACATCCAGCTGCAGGGTGCTGCTTGGCCAGTCTCTAGCTTCTTGTGTTGCTTCTCTGTTCCTTTTGGCTCTCTGAGCACTGCCAGTCTGCTGCTCAACTCAGGGTCTGCACTCCTTGAGCTATGTGTGTCAGGCTCAGCTGCTGCAAAAACTACCCCTTAGCATACAGCTTGCACTCCTTGGGCCGTGTCTCAGCTCTCTGCTCAGAGAGAGCCAGAACAATCCCAGCTCACAGGGAGGACGGGGCCTGGCCTCTCCCCTTCCTCACTGGCCTGTCCAACCTGTCAATCAGGCTGAGCTGGAGTGTTGGCTGCTTTCCATTGTCTCTGGGGTCTGTCAGTCTCATGAGCCCTTCCCCTTCTGAAACTGGGAGCTGGCAAAACAAAAAACTCCCACAGAGTTTTAGTAAGGGGTAACAGTCCCCTTACATTCCCCCTTGCTAGAATTCTACCATAGCCACAAAGTTCACACCATATAAAAAAACATTAACAATTAACAAAAAACATTTCACATGAGCCAAAAAAGGTTCCCGGCCCCAGTAATGTTAATAAGTCCCTTTCACCTCTTGCATTGGCTTCCTTATGGGGAGACACAAAAAGAACAGGCTGTTCATTTTAGCAAAGAAATGAGCCAATGGCGGGGATATTACAGAGGTTTATGAAATGGGAGATGACTCTCTGGGAAGGAGTACTGTGGAAATGGACAAGCTAAATATGAGTCAACAGTGTGACACTGTTGTGAAAAAGACAAACATCATTCTGGGATGTTTTAGGAGTGTTGTAGGTAAGAAACAAGAAGTAATTCTTCTGCTCTTCCCTGTGCTGATTAGGCTTTAACTGAAGTATTGTGTTCAGTTCTGGGTGCCACATTTCAGGAAAGATGTGGACAAATTGGAAAAAGTCTAGAGAAGAGCAACAGAAATGATTTAAGGTCTAGAAAGCATGATCTGTGAGGGAAGATTGAAATAACTGGGCTTGTTTAGTCTGGAAAAGAGAAGATAAAAGCTTTCTCGTACCAAAAAGGATGATAAAAGGAGGAGGGAGAAAAATTTCTCTCCTTAAACTCTGGTGATAGGAGAATAGCAATGGGCTTAAATTACAGCAAGGGAGGGTTTGGTGGACATTGGACATTAGGACTCTGCATGAACCAAATAAGGGGAGAGAAGAAGCAAGAGACTTAGCGGGAATGAGTGAAATGAGGAGCCGGTAGTGAAAGGGAGCTGATGGACATGATTCAGCTGGGATATTGGCAGGACAGGAGAGGAGGAGGAACAGTCTGTGGCCAGCAGAGGGGGGGAAAATAGAAAGAAGTTTATGTTCCCCTAAATGTCTGTAACTGCCTAATATATGTAATTACTGCATGTTTAAATAAACCTACCAGGACAGGTAACTGAAAAGACTGCAGAGCATCCATTGACACATTAATATGTGTGTACATCAGACTTCTATTGAGCTCATTACATATGGTAATATGATCTAAGAAAGCTGTAATCCTAAAATAAAAATTGATTTTTGATCCTCCGACTGGTAGATTGGTGTTCTGTTTATACATAGTTCTGAGATGTAGCTTGACTTTCATATGTGTTTATATAAATGACTGTGGAGTTGTTAGACTGACACATATGGAGACAATAAACACTTCTTAAAGTGCCCACAAATTGTTTTGAACAAAACTGCCAGATTCTTGTTTCCAGAGTAGATGTTACTTAGAAAGAGAAACAGAAGAGAATGTAATAGATAAGAAATAGAAAATTTCTAGTGGAAAAATGCATATTCTGTGCCAATGAATTATCACTGTAACATATAAGTTTCTAAGAAGAGGTATTGGAATGTATTCAAGCAGTGCTGATGTACTTATAATTTGTGTTTGTATGGAGCTAAGCAGGAAGCTGCTTTTTCATATTACATAGATTTTTTTATATTGTTTTATGTAGATGACTTTGAACTAACCAATAAGATATTAGGCTTTCAAATTCTAGAAATTGTGAAATATTTAATCTATTTCGATGCTTTACCATATGATGACTCCCCTGTACTAAGAAATGTGCTTTAACTTCACTAACAGTGAAGATCATACTTGAAAAACAGTGCACTGTAAACGCATATGGCAGCAGGTTAGCTTGTTGCTTTGGGTTTGATTATGGATGGTTCATGAATCTGAGTGCTTCACAACTCAATGACAGTTCTGTAAAAAGAAATGGGTCATGCTGTCCACATCAATAACAGAAAATGGTGCAGTAAATAATTGAGTTGGCTTGTTGCTTTGTGTCTGTGTGGGTGTTCTGGAAAGGTTTGGGAAGTCTGTAAATCTTAAAAGTTTTGGGCTCCCTTGTTAAATTCTTTAAATACTTAGCAGTCATTTTAAGTAATATCTCCTATGGTGTCCTGTAGATGAACATCTAGTGTTTCCCTTCTGAGAACCATAGGAGGCAGGGGACTTTGAGAGGCAGCGCTTGCAGGGATGAACGAGGCAATATATGGAGAGGAGCAGGGGACAATGAGGCAACTGGAGAATGTATATAAGAGCATTAAGCCCCAGAGACCTGCACAGATACAAAATATTGTATCTGCACTGACGTCTGTATCCACAAAAATGAGCCACGGATATTTACGGATGCAGATAATCTGCATCCATGTCTGCAAATGCAGATAGCCGCAGAGCTCTACTAAGCTCCTTCGGCAGCCACCTAATTCAGCTGGTGACTTAGTAGGGAGCACCAGGGTTGGAACTGCCATTCTTGCTTGTATTATTAGCTTTGCAGTTACCCAGATGTGCTTCATTAACCCTTTGGGTATGGGCCTCTAGAGGGGAGGAACATAAAAGGGACACCAGCTGTGACCTCCTCCTTGTGACTTCTTCCCATTTGTGCCCCAGACTGTCTCCGCCTCCCATTCCCTTATGGTACCTCACTCTCCACCCCACCCATCTCCTCATGACACATCACTCTGACATGGCATGTTTGTCCTCTCCCAAGGGGCCTCTGGCCATGTTGCCCAGTGCAGCACAGAAGCTGCCTCAGAAAGTGCAGGCACTGCACTGCACCCTGCAGTGTCCCAGGCAGTCAGTGAAATTGGAACTTGAAGAGGAAAGGCTCTGGCCCTGCCTCTTTCTTTCTGACTCTGTCGCTCTCCCACAAATTGTGCCTGCCTTTGGGCATCCTTAGCGATTTCTCCGAAGACACAGTCCTCTTTCATTGCTCCCACTGCTTTCCTGCGTCTTAAGGCAGCAATACATTGCAGGCTGAAGATTAGGCTGCTTGTCACACACACAGTTACTGCTGTTCCTGTGCCTCAGCCCATTTGCATCTTTCAGAGATTGTAGCAGTGGAGAGGAGACTCCTGCGCCCTCCATAAGGCTGTAGAAACACAAGAGACACAGTTGGCAAAGGTGTATTGGCAACCTGAACATGGGAATTTGCAGACCTCTTGTAACCATGCCGCCCGCCTTCATGTTCCTTTATCATTGTTTACATCACCATTCAGTGTATATGCCTGGAATAGCATTGAGGTATATTCCTGCATTATAGTAAGTTACATAAACAAAACTAAAGCTATTGTTCATGGAAAAATTAGTTTGCCTTACTTCTTTTGAGGTTAACAAAAATGAGTATTATTTCCACCACATGGAGCTAGTGAATTTGGGTTAAATTTATTTTTTGGCTTGGTGTATTAATATACTAAATACTTATATGTCTGATGAATTAGTTTCCATATTAATAAATTTAGTTTTCTATTTTTTAATACCATCGCCTGGTTAAAATATATTAAGAGTTGGGCGCACACAAAAAAAGATGTTGGAATCATAGAGCTTGCTGTTGTTATTTTTGAGATTTGGAATGCCTGGTGCCTGAGGCAGACTAGTTCAGAGAGCTTAAATTAGTGGATGTATCCTAGTTTGACTGGAAGTAGTCTGCTTGGTCACAATTTTAATCAGTTTTAATAATGTCCAGCCAGCCAAAAACATATAAGCTATTTATCAGACAGACCAAAGTCAGTGAGGCATGTGTATTAAGGATGAAACTGGTTGAAATCTGGAGGAGATATCAGATCAACAGGGTAATTTATATCAGTGAAATTGGGAGGCCAGATTTTAACTTGAGATTTGCTTGGTAGATTTGAGGCTTTGTACCACACATGAACATTAAGTAGGCCAATGGATGGTAGTAAATGAAGTGACAGTGCAGAGATTCTAATGCAGAGGGGTTTTGTGCTGTGGTCAGAGATTAAGGGAGATGCTTTAACTAATTATTAACCTTCCTGGCAGTGAAGAAAAGGCAAATTTAGCACTATAAGTGCTTAATTATATTTGCACAAAATATCATGTATCTACAATTTTAATATGAACTCAACCATCACAATATGTGATCCATGGGCTACTAATGATAATAAAACTGGAGCTGAATCAGTACCTTAGATATTTCTCAATACTTATGTATATTAAATTAAAACATACTTCTAAAACTATATTTGGCAAACATCTTATTACAGAGGATAGAGTCACTTTTGTGTATATTAGAAGACATTGAAAAAAGGATGAGGATTGCTTGTTTCTAGAGGCAACAGTGCAGTGACTCATCCTTTCTACAGGCACCATATTCCATATCTACAATGTTTTTGGAAAATAACATTACAGTACGACTTTTGAATAGGATTCTGAAAGAATCTAACCATGAACTGGGAGCTACCCGTGGTTGGTATAATATTTGCATAATTGAACTCTCCCCAGCAAATAAGTACTACCGCCTCCTAAAAAATAATCTGATGAAATATATGATATTCTAGTTTTGTTCTGAGCCAAAAAATTATTTGGGTGGGAAGCTCACATGTACGTATAACAGTGTATTTGCACAAAAATAGAACAAGGCTTTAAAACTAGTTTAATTATTTTCTGAAACCCTGCAGAGGCCGGTATTGAATCATGAAATGAGAATCCTGAGGCCTCACATGGTTTATCAGAATTGACAAACACATTTAATTCTATTCCATTTATCATACACCTTATCAACTACAAATGTGATGAACTCTTCAGGGTGCACAAGCAAGAGAGGATGCTGAGAATAGCTAGCAAGACTTGCTGATTGTGATCAACGAGAATTTCACCCCCAGAGAACAGAGAGAGAGAGAGAAATGTCAGATAAACAGTAATTTTTAAAATAAACAAACCACCATGGTATACATTTTAAATTAAAATAACATTCCTCCCAATCCGACTTGGTTACTGGAGAGCTTCCCAAGTGACTGCATAAATCTCATCCTTGTCTTTCCAAACCCAGTGTTCACCCCGCTATAGGTCACAAAATTGCAGTTGGGTTGACACTTGCGAAATCCATGTAGTTCGGACAGTAGCTCAGTCCCTTGCCTCCCTCCAGTTATACTGCAGAGTTTGATTAGAATGTTCATGTTCAATTATTGCAGGGGTGGGCAATACAATGGTGGCAGTTCATCAAGGTTAGCCCCTGGTGGGCCGCCACTGCTACATTTACCAGTGACTCCGCGGGCATGGGAGATCATTGCTATTTTGTTGGCACAAAAAAGTTATGAATAATGTTATATGAGGAACTATTGGTCCAGCCTTACTTTGTATTGAAAGTATTTTCTCCACCATCTAGGATGCATTATCTGAAAACATTTCCAAGGTGAGGCAATCAGTGATGTCACTATTTGACTTCTTCTTTCAAAATGTTAACAATTAATTGCATAAAACAAAAGCGGTGAGGAATCCTGTGGCACATTATAGACTAACTGAAGTGTTGGAGCATAAGCTTTCGTGGGCAAAGACCCACTTCATCAGATGCATGTAGTGGAAATTTCCAGAGGCGGGTATAAATATGCAGGCCAGAATCAGGCTGGAGATGACCATGTGGATCCAATCAAGGAGGATGAGGCCCACTTCTAGCAGCTGATCTGGAGCTGTGAATTCCAAGAGAGCAGAAGCTGCTTTTGTAATTAGCAAGCCATTCACAGTCTTTGTTTAATCCTGAGTTGATTGTGTCAAACTTGAAGATGAACTGTAGCTCAGCAAAATGCAGGACAATGTAGCACTTTAAAGACTAACAAGATGGTTTATTAGATGATGAGCTTTCGTGGGCCAGACCCACTTCCTCAGATCAGCAGTTTCTCTTTGAAGTCTGGCTCTGAAGTTTTTTTGCTGCAGGATGGCTACCTTTAGATCTGCAATTGTGTGTCCAGGAAGACTGAAGTGTTCCCCTACAGGTTTTTGTATGTTGCCATTCCTAATATCAGATTTGTGTCCATTGATTCTTTTACGTAGGGACTGTCCAGTTTGGCCGATGTATATAGCATCGTTGGGGCATTGTTGGCACATGATGGCATATATTACGTTAGTAGATGTGCAGGAGAATGTACCAGTGACAGTATGGCTGATCTGGTTAGGTCCTGTGCTGGTGTTGCTGGTGTATATATGGGTATGTCTACACTACAGAGTTAGTTCGAACTAACTTAGTTCGAATTAGTTAATTCGAACTAACGCGTCTAGAACTAAAAACTAGTTCGAATTAGCGTTTTGCTAATTCGAACTAGCATGTCCACATTAAGTGGACCCTGAACAGGGCTTAAGGATGGCCGGAAGCAGTGCCGGCAGGGCATCAGAGGAGGACTTAGAGCGTGGAGATGCTGTCTCAGGCTAGCCGAGGGCTGTGCTTAAAGGGACCCGACCCCCACCCTGGACAGACAGTTCTCAGGGGTGCCCCGCTTGAAAACCAGTCCTGGCTTGGAGTGCCCGGAGTGCCCACACTGGGCACATCACACCACTCAGCCATCAGCCCGGCTGCACTTGCCGCAGGCTGCCATCTGGGGAGAGAGGGTAATTGGGGGGCTGCAGGAGAGCTTCCACCCCCAGAAGCCCACAGAGCCAGCCCAGTCCTCCCCATCAGGGGCTCGTGCCCCATTCCTCCCTCACCTCCTTCCACTTACCCTTCCCTAGCCCCTTATCTTGATGTACAAAATAAAGGACAATTGTGTTCAAAAATGGAATCTGTCTTTATTGAACAAAACTGGGGGAGACTGGGCAAAGGAGGTGGGAGAGGGGAAGAGAGAGGCTGGGAGAGGGGAGGGCAACTACAATAATCAGGGGTTGGGAACAGGTCCCATATGAAGAGAGGCTAAAGAGACTGGGACTTCTCAGCTTAGAAAAGAGGAGACGGAGGGGGGACAGGATAGAGGTCTCTAAAAGCAGGAGTTGGGTGGAGACGGTGCATACAGAAAAGTTCTTCATTAGTTCCCATAAAGAAGGACTAGAGGACACCAAAGGAAAGGAATGGGTAGCAGGCTTCAAACTAGTAACAGGAAGTTGTTCTTCACAAAGCAAATAGTCAACCTGTGGAACTCATTGCTGCAGGAGGCTGTGAAGGCTAGAACTAGAACATAGTTTAAAGGGAAGTGAGATCAAGTCATGGAGGTTGGGTCCATGGAGTGGTATTAGCTAGGGGGTAGGAGTGGTGTCCCTGCCCAAGGTTTGTGGAAGGCTGGAGAGGGATGGCACGAGACAAATGGCTTGGTCACTGTCTTCGGTCCATCCCCTCCAGGGTCCCTAGGGTTGGCCGCTGTCGGCAGACAGGCTACTGGGCTAGATGGACCTTTGGTCTGACCCAGGATGGCCATTGTAAGCTCAGGGCTCAGGGTCGGGGGTCTCAGTGGACCCCCTTGATTTTCATGCACACCTGCTCCTGGGTGGCCAGGCTGGCAGTTCTCCTGCCCAAGCCGGCCACTTTCTTGTGCCTAGTGCGGAGATTGTGGACCAGGTCCACGATGTCCGCACTAGCCCAGGCGGGTGCCCACCTCTTGCGGTCCCGGGCAAGCTCCCGGGAGCCGCCAGCCTGGTCCCGGGAAGAGGGGGAGGGCTGGGGGGCATCGGGTGGCTGGCTCGATCCGTGCCAGGTGCACGGTGTGCTGGCTGGGTGCTGGCAGGCTTGCACCTGGCATGGGCACCGTAGCCAGCCCGTGCCCCTTTAAGGGCTCCGAGGCCGGGAGGGGGGCATAGAGTTTCCCTGGTGTTGGCCAGATTGGCCACCAGGGAAACCTGGGGAGGGCTAGCCTCCCACTAGTTCGAATTAAGGGTCTACACAGCCCTTAATTCCAACTAGCTAGTTCGAACTAGGCTTAATCCTCATAGAATGAGGTTTACCTAGTTCGAACTTAGCACTCCGCTAGTTCGAATTTAATTCGAACTAGCGGAGCGCTAGTGTAGCGCCTATTAAAGTTAGTTCGAACTAACGGACGTTAGTTCGAACTAACTTTGTAGTGTAGACATACCCTTAGGGCTCGTCTACATTGGCCCCTTTTCCGAAAGGGGCATGGTAATTTCAGAGATCGTAATAGGGAAATCTGCGGGGGATTTAAATATCCCCCGCGGGATTTAAATAAAAATGTCCGCCGCTTTTTTCCGGCTTTTAGAAAAGCCGGAAAAGAGCATCTACACTGGCCCCGATCCTCCGGAAAAAGCGCCCTTTTCCGGAGGATCTTATTCCTACTTCAAAGGCGCTTTTTCCGGAGGATCGGGGCCAGTGTAGACTGTACAATGTAACTGTAACCACTTTGTAATGGAGATTGTAATGTAACTCCACCCATGAGAGTATGCAATGTAACACCTTGTACAGTGGATTTGTAAAATTCTCAGGGCTGATGTTTATACCATTGTTAATATATATATGTAAAACCATAATGTAAGTAAAATATGGCTCTATCCCAAAAAGACTCCATTTTGAGAGGATAGAATTCTCTTGGCATCCATTAAAAACATAGGGTGTGTCACGTTTCACATGTCCACAGGTATGTTTGCTGGAATTTAAAACTAATGACATGCATACCTGTTAGGATTTGAACAATCATGAATATGTATGAGTCAACAGGTGTTTAAACCATGCTAATAGAGCATCCTTGGAGAACCAATCAGTTTAAACTTTAAGAACTTATGAATATTCATTAGCCCATGCTATTTAAGGCTCTGCCATGCAGTAGTTGTTGTTGCGTCGGGCTGCTTCGGGTTCGTCGGGTTCCATCGGGTCAAAGGTTATTAGGCTAGGCTAGGGAGTGAATGAGGTCCAAGTCTTTGTCCTAGGTCATGAGAGTGTAAGAGGTCTAAATTATTCTTCTAGGTATAGCTGGGCGGAAGGCTCATGCTTACCTACCACTTAAGTGTAGAGTAGTTTAGTTAGTTTAGGATTAGCATAGGTTAGAGGTCGTCGTCGTGTCTGTCCGGCAGGCAGCGTTGGTTCAAGTAATTCGGCCGTCATTGTGCTTGTTCGGCGGGTGCGTCGCGATCTAGCTTAGGTTTTTTATTTAGAATAGTTTAGGATAGGCACAGAGTCCACCATCATTGGCTCCGGTCACTCCGAAGTGCGAGAAGAGAGGTTGAGGCCAGACGATTCGTGAAAGGTGAATCTACCGCCGTTGCTCCCAACCTGCGCTTCGTGGGATCGCCTTGGCTGGTCCTTGCCAGAGGCTTTCTATAGCCAAAGGCTCGAGGTCGCCAAGCTCCGGACCGGGATCATCCACTGAGGGATGCCTGGCTGTTCCTTGCCCGAGGCTTTCAAGTAGCCAGGGGCTTGAGGTCACCAGCAACCCCACCATTGTCCCTGCGCTGCCTGACTCTGTAAGTAGGTGTAGGAACCTTGGAGGGACTTCCCCTCGAGGTTCATGTAGCATAGAAAGTGGACTGCCCCCTCTTTTTAATCGAGGTATATGTTTGTTAAATTTAATATGTAAAATATAGTCTAGTGGTTGAACTTTAATCTTTGTGTTAAGTTTTTATTTGTGCAACGCCCTCTGAGTTAGACAATCTCCAGGTGATCAGATACTGGTGGACACCTCGCACCTGAGATACCATCCCGAAGCAGATGAGCACAGTTATTAGATAACTGTTCGGAGAGCTAGTCTCCCTAGCTCTCTAATCTGTTAATTAAGTTTGGCAACACACTCCATGTTGTGATACTCAAGTGCTCAGTCCCCTGTATTCTGGGCACCAACTATATACACTGATAGCTCAAACACAAATGCTACATAGCCTCGATGCTTAGGAACAAGTTACTTTCCTGTCTAGTAAGCTGCTCCTCACCCATTGTTGTGTTTTCGCAACACTTGTTCAATTCAGAGAGCTGGGACCCACTTCTCCTGAGACTGCACCTGCTCTTAGAGTTCGTTTTGGTAATGGATAACCACTTAGGCCATTTCTTCTGCTCCTGCACAGTCATGGGTTACTGTCACTCAGTACAAATCTTCAGCCTGCATCTAGTCCAGTCCTGTAAACATCCCCATCTAGTCTAGGGAATACAGGCTGTCTCCATGAATGTCCACAAACATCTCTTAACAACCACCACAATCAGGTAGTTCTTAGCTTTTATCAGACTGCACCTGGCCCACCTATTATGAAATCTTGAGAAGATGGCCTGAGGGGTGATATGGCCTGGGTCTGTCTGTTACACCTAGCTACTGGGGCAAGTGATTACATGAGAATATCTGTTCTCATTGTTTTATTTTTAAGTGGCTTTTCAGCCTTTCTAGTTGCAGAGAAAAGCTTGGAAATGTGGCCTGAGTACATCCTAAAGCGGGGGGGGGGGGGGGGGGAGAATAATTTTTTATGGGGAGCAACTCCAAGATTTTTGCAAATAGTGAAGGGCCTCACTTCTATGGAGGGGGTTGAGTGCAGAAGGGAGCTTAGGGGACGGAGGTGCAGGAGGTGTGTGGGATCTGAGAAGGGGTTAAGTGAATGAGGGTACGTCTACACTACAGCGCTAATTCAAACTAACTTAGTTAATTCAAACTAAGCTAATTCGAACTAACGCATCTAGAACTAAAAACTAGTTCGAATTAGCATTTTGCTAATTCGAACTAGCGCGTCCACACTGATTGGACGCAGGGGGCATTTAAGGGCGGCTGAAACTGGTTCTGGCAGGGCATCAGGTCAGTAGTTGCTTTGTGTGGCTGCTGTCTGAGGCTATCTCTGAGGCTCGAGCTTAAAGGGACCCCCCCGGACAGCCGGTTCTCAGCTTTTCCTGCTTGCTTGCCAACCTCGCCGAGGGACAGCAAAGCGTTGGTCTCTGTGCCCGTCTGTGTCGGTGCTTCCCTTCGGGGATGCCGCCGCAGTTGGCAACATGGAGCCACAGCTCGCCCTGCACCTTCTGGTGCACTTTCTGGACTTGCTGCTGCAAGCCTGCCACCAATGGCTCGAGGCTGCCTGGCACCTCCTGGTGCACGTCAGCCCCCTGCCTCTCCACCTGGCTGCCCTGGGGGCCGTGGAGGAGCCACGGCAGCGGCGCCCCGGCACTGGCGTGCCCCCCCACATCTGGCGTCTGGACACCAGCAGCGACTGGTGGGACCGCATCGTCCTGGAGCGCTGGGAGGACCGACAGTGGACCCAGAACTTCAGGATGAGGAGGGACACCTTCCTGGAGCTCTGCGAGTGGCTCGCCCCTGCTCTGCACAGAAGGGACACTCACATGAGGCCCGCCATCCCCCTCCAGAAGTGGGTGGCCATCGCCCTATGGAAGCTCTCCACGCCGGACAGCTACCGATCCGTCGGGAACCAGTTCGGCGTTGGGAGATCCACTGTCGAAGCGGTGCTCATGCAGGTACGGCGCTCGTCGGCCATAGAGCCGGGGGGGAGGGGTGCTGCGAGGAGGGGATGGGCCGCCCCAGGGAAAAAGGGGGGGCGGGAGGAGGCGAAAGCGCCCCGCACCGGAGGGGTTGGTCTGTCCCGGCCGTACTACACGCCACCAGGGGGGTTGCTTCCGGGAGTGGGGTGTGGGACACTGCCAGGGCACGAACGCTCCCAGCCACCCAGGCGCCCCACTGATTGCCGCTTTGCTGTGTCTCTCTCCGCAGGTGGTCAAGGCCATCAACCGGGTGCTGCTCCGCAGGGTGGTCCGCCTCGCCGACCTGGACGCTGTCATCCAGGGATTCGGCGCCCTCGGCTTCCCGAAATGCGGGGGGGCCATCGACGGGACGCACATCCCCATCCGTGCCCCGGAACACCAGGCTTCCCGGTACATCAACCTCAAGGGGTACTTCTCCGTGATCCTGCAGGCCGTGTGTGACCACCGGGGCCAGTTCACGGACATTAATGTGGGCTGGTCCGGCAAAGCACATGATGCACGGGTGTACCGCAACTCCTCCATGTGCCAGCGGCTGCAGGACGGGACCTTCTTCCCCGACCGCCACATCAGGGTCGGGGACGTGGACATGCCTGTGTGCCTGGTGGGGGATGCCGCCTACCCACTGAAGCTGTGGCTGATGAAGCCGTACACGGGGCACCTCAATCCCTCCCGCCAGGCCTTCAATGCCAGGCTCACCAAGGCCCGCATCGTGGTCGAGGGGGCCTTCGGGCGACTGAAAGCCCGCTTTTGATGCCTCCTCACCCGTCTGGACCTGGCCGAGCACAACATCCCTCCCGTGGTGGCGGCATGTTGTGTGCTCCACAATTTGTGTGAGCGAAAGGGGGAGGCTTTCCTGCCAGCCTGGATGGCTGAGGCTGACCACATGGCTGGACACTACGGTTAGCCCCGCACCGCTGCCATCCGGGAAGCCCAGCGGGGGGGGGGGGGGGGCCGTCCGGATCCGGGAAGCCCTGCGGGAGAGCTTCCTGGTGGAGGAGGAGGACTGACATCTCCCTTGCATGCCCCACTGGGGCCTTCTTCCACCCTACCCCCCTTCTCCTTTCCCCTCCCTACCTACTGTCAAATAAAGACACCTGTTTTTCAAACAAAAATGTGTGTTTATTTCACATAACTGGGGTGGGGGAAGGGAGGAAGAAGGGTGGAAGAGGGGAGGGGGAATCCTGGGATGAGGGAGTTGGAAGGGGTGGGAAGGGAGGAAGGGAAAGGAAAGCTCAGGGGTGGGAGTCCGGCTGCCTCTCCCGTCTCGCCACACTGCGGGTCCGGGGGCATCGGTGGGCAATGGTTGTGGAGGGTGGGGCAGGAGGGATGGCGGGTGTGGAGGAAGCAGGAGGAGGCGTAGGAGGGGGAGCAGGGGGAGTAGCAGGGGGAGCAGCAGGAGGAGCAGGAGCAGGAGCAGGAGCAGGAGCAGGAGCAGGAGCAGGAGGAATTGGGAAGCAATCAAGCAGGCTCTGGAGGTGGCCTCGCAGGGCACGGCCCTGATCCTCCAGGGCCTCCAAACTCCACCCGCGCAGCCTCAGGTCCTCCTGGACCCAGTGGTCCTGGGTGCAGAGCTGGTGATCCATGAACTGGAGGTGCCGCCTCTGGTAGTCCTCCTCGTTCCTGGCTCTCCTGCTTGCCCGGGCACGGGCAGCTGCAGCAGGCGGTGTGGTGCGCCCTGCAGGCCCAGGTGCTGCAGCTGTGGTGCAAAAAGACCAGCGGTCAATTACCCCAGGGGCCCAGGTGTGTGAAACCCAGCTCCCCTCTGCAAGGCCAGGACCCCTGCAGGATCCCCAGCTGCTGCTCCGTGGTGGGCAAAGCCCAGGCGCACGGTCCCGGGGCTCCCTCTCGCCCCAGCCCCCCGTAAACATAAGGGGAGCACAATGGTACTCACAGGTGGACGCCTCCCCGTCCTCAGACGACACAGGCGAGCGGCTCTGTGGTGTGCCTCAGGGGTCCCAGGTCCTGGGCAGGCTGCCAGCAGGCTCCTGGATCTCGGAGCCCTCCTCCTCCTCCGTCTCCTGGAGCGGTCCCTCTGCCCCGGGGTCTATCACGTCCCGGGGGGCAGGGACGGCATGAGCCTCCAGGAGGCGGTTCAGGGTGTGGAAGTGGGGGAACGCCTCCGGGTCGGCCCCTGGCTGGGAGGCCCGGTAGTAGGACTGCCGCAGGTCTTTGACCTTGCAGCGCACCTGCTCCCGGCTGCGCTGGTGGCCCCTGGCGGCCAGGCTGGCAGCCATGCGGCTGTAGACGGCCACGTTCCTGTGGCTCGTGCGGAGATCGTGGACATTGGAGGCTTCCCCCCAAACCTTGATGAGGTCCACGATCTCCGCACTTGACCAAGCGGGTGCCAGCCTCTTGCATCCCCGGGCAGGCTCCTGGGAGCTGCCAGGCTGGTCCTGGGGAGCAGTGGAGGGCTGGGTGTCCTCAGGTGGCTGGCTCATGTTGTGGCAGGTGCAGGGTCTGCTGGCTGGGTGCTGGCAGCCTTGCAACTGGCACAAATTGTGTAATCAGCCCGTGGCCCTTTAAGGGCTCCGGGGCCGGGAGGGGGGCAATAGAGTTTCCCTGGTGTTGGCCAGATTGGCCACCAGGGAAACCTGGGAAGGATTAGCCTCCCACTAGTTCGAATTAAGGGTCTACACAGCCCTTAATTCGAACTAGCTAGTTCGAACTAGGCTTAATCCTCATAAAATGAGGTTTACCTAGTTTGAACTAAGCGCTCCGTTAGTTCGAATTAAGTTCAAACTAACGGAGCGCTAGTGTAGCACCTATGAAAGTTAGTTCGAACTAACGTCCGTTAGTTCGAACTAACTTTGTAGTGTAGACATACCCTGAGAGGGTTGTGATGTAGGGCAGTGACTTGGGTGCAGGGCCTAGGAGGAGGTATGGGTGGAGGAGAGGATTCTGGCCTGCAGGAGGGACTCTAGGAGGGAGGGCTGGGATGGAGTTGTGACTGGGGAGAAGGGGATGCAGAGGGTTTGGGTGTTGACCTGGGGCAGGGGAATGGGGTGGAGGAGGGGATTCTGGCCTGGGGGGGGGAGGGGTATAGGACTGCAGGGTCTGGGAGGGTGTTGTGACCTGGGAGAAGGGAGAAAAGGAGCACAGGGTTTGGGTGGTGGCTTGGCAGCGGCAGATATAAGGCAGGGCAAGCGGGGCAGCTGTGCTGGGCCCCGTGCTTCAGGAGGCCCTGCACCAGCGACAGGGGTGGACTGGCCCAGTGGAATACCGGGATTGTAATGGGGCACCACAGCCCCGTACTTTAAATTCCCCGGCGCTGGCCAGAACGGGCCATGTGGAGCTGAGGGAGCGCATGGGCGGCGTGCTGAAACGCTGCATAACAGTTGAGAGGGGAGATGCCCGGGCGTGATATCATGGCCCAGGACTTCAAAACCACGTGGCCCAGCATTGCACCGCTCAGTTCGGCACGTGGTTTGGAGCCTGGGCCGGAGTCATGGCCGCCCTGCAAACTGGAAGGCAGAAGGTGGATGGCAGAGGAAGGGGCTTGTGCTAAGGGGAGGGGTGCAGGTCAGGAGAAGAAAGGGGAACAGCGTGGAGGAGAGACAAATGCCAGGGGGCCAAGTGGAGATAATGAAAAAAGGGTAGTGGGAGGGGGGACAGGGTGATGTTGGGAGAGGAGAGGGTAAGAGCATTGGAGGCTAAAGGGGGGAGAAGGTGCTGGGAGAAGGCTTAAAAGGAAGGGTGGGCATGAGGAAGGTGGGGATGGAGCAAGGCATGTGTGAGGTCACAGAGTCATGAGGGGAATGGGGCAGAGAGTGGTGAGGGGGTGGGCATCAGGGAAAAAGTGGGCAAAGGGTGCAGGGGCAGTGAGGGAAGGGGAAGCACCAGGAGGGTGCAGGGGTAAGAGAAGGTGCAGGTGCCAGGGGATTCTGGGGGTGAAGCAGAAGGGCAGACACCTGCAGGGGAGGGACCAGCGCCAGAGGAGAGAGGCAGGGCAGGTGTGTAGAGGGAGGTGTTAGGAGAGGGGATGAGGAGGGGTAGCTTACATGATCAAAATGGGGCTACTGGAGGAGTGGGCACAGGGGGGACACCTTGTTTCTATTTTTTATCCAAAGGGGGCCCCGCAAAATTGTGCTGCCCTGGGCCTTGCAAAACTCTCATCCGCCCCTGTGGCCTGGTGTAGGTAGTTGTGGGAGAAAGAGAGTGGGGTGCCAGAGGCAGGCTCTAGCTGGGAGATGCTTACCTGAGGCAGGCTGTCTGCTGCAGTCTTAGGCTGGTTGGCTGACTGCTCCACATGGCTCTGCTCCAGGTATGGGGAAAGGAGGTGGAGCAAGAGAGGCTTCATGTCCTGTCCCTACCCCCCAATAAAATTTCTCAGCTCCTATTGGCTGGAAACTGGCCAATGGAAACTCTGGGTATGTCTACACTACAAAGTTAGTTCGAACTAACTTTCCTAGGCGCTACACTAGCACTCCGTTAGTTCGAACTTAATTCGAACTAACGGAGCGCTTAGTTCGAACTAGGTAAACCTCATTTTACGAGGACTAACGCCTAGTTCGAACTAGCTAGTTCAAATTAAGGGCTGTGTAGACCCTTAATTCGAACTAGTGGGAGGCTAAGGCTTCCCAGGCTTCCCTGGTGGCCACTCTGGCCAACACCAGGGAAACTCTATTGCCCCCCTCCCGGCCCCGGAGCCCTTAAAGGGCCACGGGCTGGCTACTCACTTTGTGCCAGTTGCAAGGCTGCAAGCACCCGTGCCTGCACAGCCTGCACCTGCCACAGGATGAGCCAGCCATCCGAGGGCTCCCAGCCCTCCACTGCTCCCCAGGACCAGCCTGGCGGCTCCCAGGAGCCTGCCCGGGGGCGCAAAAGGCGGGCGCCCGCCTGGTCAAGTGCGGAGATCGTGGACCTCATCGAGGTTTGGGGGGAAGCCTCCAATGTCCACGATCTCCGCACTAGCCACTGGAACGCGGCCGTCTACAGACGCATGGCTGCCAGCCTGGCCGCCAGGGGCCACCAGCGCAGCCGGGAGCAGGTGCGCTGCAAAATTAAGGACTTGCGGCAGTCCTACTCCCGGGCCTGCCTGCCAGGGGCCGACCCGGAGACCTGCCCCCACTTCCATGCCCTGGACCTCATCCTGGGGCCTCATGCCGTCCCTGCCCCCCGGGACGTGATTGACCCCGGGGCAGAGGGACCGCTCCTGGACACAGAGGAGGAGGAAGAGGGCTCTGAGAGCCAGGAGCCTGCTGCCAGCCTGCCCAGGACCCGGGACCCCCGAGGCACGCCACAGAGCCGCTCGCCTGCGTCGTCAGAGGCCGGGGAGGCGTCCACCTGTGAGTACCCTCGTGTTCCCCTTATGTGTATGGGGGGCTGGGGCGAGAGGGAGCCCCGGGACCGTGCGCCTGGGCCTTGCCCACCACGGAGCAGCAGCTGGGGATCCTGCAGGGGCCCTGGCCTTGCAGAGGGGAGCTGGGTTTCACACTCCTGGGCCCCTGGGGAAATTGACCGCTGGTCTTCTTGCACCACAGCTGCAGCACCTGGGCCTGCAGGGCGCACCACCGCGCCTGCAGCATCCGCCCGCGCCCGGGCAAGCAGGACAGCCAGGAACCAGGAGGACTACCAGAGGCGGCACCTCTGGTTCCTGGACCGACAGCTCCGTCTCCAGGACCACTGGGTCCAGGAGGACCTCAGGCTGCACCAGAGGAGTCTGGAGGCCCTGGAGGATCAGGGCCGTGCCCTGCGAGGCCACCTCCAGAGCCTGCTGGACCGCTTTCCATTTCCTCCTCCCCCTGCTCCCCCACTTGCTCCCCCTCTTGTTCCCCCTCTTGCTCACCCTGCTCCCACTCCTGCTTCCGCTCCTGCTTCCTCCACACCCCCTGTCTCCTCTGCCCCCCCCTCCACAACCATTCCCCACGGACGCCCCCGGACCCGCAGTGTGGCGAGACGGGAGAGGCAGCCGGACTCCCACCCCTGAGCTTTCCTTTCCCTTCCTCCCTTCCCTCCCCTCCCCTTCCAGCTCCCTCGTCCCAGGTTTCCCCCTCCCTTCTCCCACCTTCATTCCTCCCTCCTCCCACCCCAGTTCTGTGAAATAAACAGACGTTTTTGTTTGAAAAACAGGTGTCTTTATTTGACAGTAGGTAGGGAGGGGAAAGGGGAAGGGGAGGGTAGGGTGGAAGAAGGCCCCGGTGGGGCATGCAGGGAGAGGTCAGTCCTCCTCCTCCTCCACCTGGAAGCTCTCCCGCAGGGCTTCCCGGATCCGGATGGCCCCCTGCTGGGCTTCCCGGACGGCGGCGGTGCGGGGCTGACCGTAGTGTCTAGCCATGCGGTCAGTCTCAGCTATCCAGGCTGGCAGGAAAGCCTCCCCCTTCTGCTCACACAAATTGTGGAGCGCACAACATGCCGCCACCACGGGAGGGATGTTGTGCTCGGCCAGGTCCAGACGGGTGAGGAGGCATCGAAAGCGGGCTTTCAGTCGCCCGAAGGCCCCCTCCACCACGATGCGGGCCCTGGTCAGCCTGGCATTGAAGGCCTGGTGGGAGGGATTGAGGTGCCTCGTGTAGGGCTTCATGAGCCAGGGCTGCAGTGGGTAGGCGGCATCCCCCACCAGGCTCACAGGCATGTCCATGTCCCCGACCCTGATGTGGCGGTCGGGGAAGAAGGTCCCGTCCTGCAGCCGCTGGCACACGGAGGAGTTGCGGTACACCCGGGCGTCGTGTGCTTTGCTGGACCAGCCCACGTTAATGTCCGTGAACTGTCCCTGGTGGTCACACACGGCCTGCAGGATCACGGAGAAGTACCCCTTTCTGTTGACGTACCGGGACGCCTGGTGTTCCGGGGCACGGATGGGGATGTGCGTCCCGTCGATGGCCCCCCCGCAGTTGGGGAAGCCGAGGGCGCCGAATCCCCGGATGACGGCGTCCGGGTCGGCGAGGCGGACCACCCTGCGGAGCAGCACCCGGTTGATGGCCTTGACCACCTGCAGAGAGAGACACAGCATAGTGCCAATCAGTGGGGTGCCCGGGTGGCTGGGAGAGTGCGTGTCCTGGCAGTGCCCCGCGCCCCACTCCCGGAAGCAACCCCCCTGGCGGCGTGTAGTACGGCCGGGACAGCCCGACCCCTCCAGTGCGGGGCGCTTTCGCCTCCTCCCGCCCCCCCTTTGTCCCTTGGGCGGCCCATCCCCTCCTCGCAGCACCCCTCCCCCCCCGGCTCGGTGGTCGACGAGCGCCGTACCTGCATGAGCACCGCTCCGACGGTGGATCTCCCCACGCCGAACTGGTTCCCGACGGATCGGTAGCTGTCCGGCATGGAGAGCTTCCAGAGGGCGATGGCCACCCGCTTCTGGAGGGGGATGGCGGGTCTCATGCTAGTGTCCCTTCTTTGCAGGGCAGGGGCAAGCCACTCGCAGAGCTCCAGGAAGGTGTCCCTCCTCATCCTGAAGTTCTGGGTCCACTGTCGGTCGTCCCAGCGCTCCAGGACGATGCGGTCCCATCAGTTGCTGCTGGTGTCCAGACGCCAGACGCGGCGGGGCACGCCGGTGCCGGGGCGCCGCGGCGGCTCCTCCACGGCTCCCAGGGCGGCCAGGCGGAGAGGCAGGGGGCTGACGTTCCCCAGGTGGTGCCATGCAGCCTCGAGCCATTGGTGGCAGGCTTGCAGCAGCAAGTCCAGAAAGTGCACCAGAAGGTGCAGGGCGAGCCGTGGCTCCATGTTGCCACCTGCGGCAGTCCCCCCTGAAGGGAAGCACCGACACAGATGGGCACAGAGACCGACGCTTTGCTGTCCCTCGGCAAGGTTGGCAAGCAAGCAGGAAAAGCTGAGAACCGGCTGTCCAGGGGGGTCCCTTTAAGCACGAGCCTCAGATAGCCTCAGACAGCAGCCACACAAAGCAACTACTGACCTGATGCCCTGCCAGAACCGGTTTCAGCTGCCCTTAAATGCCCCCCTGCGTCCAATCAGTGTGGACGCGCTAGTTCGAATTAGCAAAACGCTAATTCGAACTAGATTTTAGTTCTAGATGCGTTAGTTCGAATTAGCTTAGTTCGAATTAACTAATTCGAACTAAGTTAGTTCGAACTAGCGCTGTAGTGTTGACGTACCCTCAGAGATTTTGCTGGGGGTTGGGCAGCATGTGAAGCCTCCCTCCCCAGCATCTAGAGAAGAAAGCAGTGAGCCTTTAAAGAAGCTGAAGCTGTTCTGTGCCTAAAGGTCCCGGTGAGGAGGTTGTGGGCCAGATCCTGCAGAATGGCAGGTCTAATTCAGCTGCTTGGTGGGCCAGATCTGGCCTGCTGGATGCCTCTTGTCCACCCAAACACCAGAAGGAAAAGAAAAAGGAAATTTTAAAAAATAGGATTTCCAGATACTTTCACAAAAAATCCTGAAAGTGGCAGGGAAAAAATTGGTTGAGGGGGACCAAACTTGTACAGCAGAAAAAACCTCAAAACAAAATGTTGCTGCGCCTTTAAAGTCCCTGGCTCCCCACTCCCCCCATACCTGCCAGATGTGGCAGGGGAAAAATGTCCCTGACGGTCTCCCATCTGAGAAAAACAGAAAATATCGGACATTTTACATGTCCAGTATTTTCTGGGTTTTTTTATGGGACAGAAGAATTACTGGACTGTCCAGGTAAAAACCAGATTTCTGGCAACTCTATTAAAAATCGTCATGATTTTTAAGTCATCTTCATGATTTTTCTGGCCTGGCTCATGATATGTGAAAACTTTGGGCAATGGAAATGTAGCAGAGCATACAGGTGGGGAGAGGAGTTGTGAGGGAGAGGAGTAGAGAGGGATGTCATGTGTGGATTGTGTAGAAGAACAGAAACTGGATCAGGTGTGGTTGGAGGCAATGCCAGGCCATAATCCTGGTAGAAGGCAGAGGGAAGAATTGCAGGGAGAGTGCTGCTCTGAGCAACTGCCAGTTGTGAGATCTGAAAGGAGGATCAGTGGCCATTCTGACTGGCTGCTTGGATAAGTGCTTCAGGTGGTAGCTGAGTTAGTCTGTACAGAAAAAAACAACAAATGGCTGGTAGCACTTTATAGACTAACAAAACATGTAGATGGTATCATGAGCTTTCTTGGGCACAGCCCACTTCTTCAGATGATGGGAGTTTTGAGTTTAGGATGTGCAGACCCAAAATAAATAGGAGGCGGGGGAGGAAGAAAAGGAGAGGGTGAGAGACAGGGAGCAGAGAGTATAGAAAATTCAGGATGGCAGAGGGAATCAGTAAGTATCTGAAGATGGGGTAGTTAAAACAAAGCAGATAAGAATCAAAGTCAGTTGATAGTATCCTTCCTGACATAGGAATCTACACAAAGAGCTGTTTGCACCTTCATAGACTATTAGGTAGATAATGTCCTAACCATCCTTCATCACGATTGAGTCCATTAGCATGAGAATTGAATTTGAGGATGAACTCTAATTCCAATGCTTCTCTGTGTATCTGGCTAGTAGAATTGGTTTGTGACAAGACAGCCACTTGAAAATCTTTTAAGTGGTGATTAGGAAGATTAAAGTGTTTCCCAATAGGTTTCTGTATGTTTCCTTTACATATATCTGATTTCTGTCCATTGATTCTTTCCCACAGAGACTGTCCAGTTTGTCTAATATATATAGCATTGGGGCATTGCTGGCATTTGATGGTGTAGATCAAATTAATGGATGTGCAGTCAAATGACCTTTTGATTTGGTAGCTTCTGTTTTTGGCTCCAGTGACAAATTCACTAGTATAGATATGTGAGCAGAGTTGGCATCGTGTTTGGTTGCAGGGCTGGGTTCCTGGATGCTTATGATGTGGTTCTGTGGCATGGTTACTGGAAAGAATTCGTTTCAGGTTGGGGGGTTGTCTGTAAATGATAATAGGCTTTTCTCCCAAGGCCTCTGAGCGTGAGGGATCATTTTCCAAGATGGGTTGTAGATTGTGTATAATGCACTGGAGGGGTCTGAGTTGTGGACTATTGGTAATAACAAGTGGAGTTCTGTTATTTTCTCTTTTGGGTCTGTCTTGAAGTAGTTTGTGTCTGGGTACTTTTTTGGTTCTGTTGATCTGTTTTTTCACTTCTCCTGGTGGGTATTTCAGTTTTAGGAATGCTCTGTAAAGATCCTGTAGGTGATTGTTTTCTGTCTGTGGGATCAGAGCAAATCCACTGACTTGGAGATAGAAAGTGTCTCTGAATCGAAAGTAGTTGTGGCTGAGGACGAAGTCGCAGAGTTCTGTAATCAGGTGTGCTTATTATTGGGGATGCAGTTCCTGATGGCCTGTAATCTGTCTTCATGTGGAATGTTGGTGTAAAGGGCTTTACATCCATGGTGGCCAGGATGGTATTTTCAGGAAGATTACTGATGTTTTGAAGTTTCCTCAGGATAACTGCTGAGAGTGTTTTGTTCATTCCTTGCTATCACATCGTCTGGGGTGAACATTTTTCACAAAGTGATCACTCTATTGGACCTCTCCGCCCTCACCATCAAAGATAATCTGCACACCGTTTTCAGAAACAACTCTCTGTTGCTGGTCTTGGTCATAAGTGACCTGGGTGCAAAATTATTTTCCTTTACAACAGCTGGAGTTGTCCATCTATTTTCTCCATCCAGTTTGACATGAGCACGGTCACTGGATTCTAGACCTGACATATGTTTACCTAAGTGATGTCTGTAGCAAAATTGTTCCACTTTGGAAATAGGTCAACCAGGAGTTGTGCTGGACTTTATCCAGTAGTCACTGTTGATAATGATCTGTAACCCAGATGAGCAAGGAATAGCTCTTCCTGCTGCAGGGGAAGCTCTGAGGGAGCTTAAGGGGTTTAAATGTAAGGAGACTGATAGCCCCTTACTAAAACTCAGTGAGAGTTTTTGATTGGCCAGCTCCCAGTACCAAAAGGGGAAGGGTCCATGAGAAATCAGGGCCCTGAGGCTGACAGACCCCAGGGACAATGGAAAGCAGCCAACACTCCAGCTCAGCCTGATTGACAGGTTGGACAGGCCAGTGAGAAAATTAAAAGGCCAGGTCCCGTCCTCTGTGTAAACTGGGATTTTCTGGGTCTCTCTGAGAGAAAACAGAGAGAGCTAAGAAGAGCAAGGTGTGTGGAGGGACAGACCTGCAGTGCCACAGCCCAAGGAGCCCAGACCCTGTGCTAAGGGGCAGTCCTGCAGCAACAGAGCCAGGCACACACAGCCCAAGGAGTGCAGGCTGTGCTCAGGGGCAGTTCCGCCTGGGCTGCGTGTGCCTGGCTCTGTTGCTGCAGAACTGCCCCTCAGCACAGCCTGCACTCCTTATTTTAAGAGGGATAAGGGATCTTTCGGAAAATGCTTTATTTTCCGAATGATCCGCGTCTAGACTGGCACTTTTTTCTGGCAAAGCTCCGTGCCGAAAAAAAACAGCAGCCATTTTTATGCTAATGAAGTGGGGGAGATTTAAATCCCCGCTTCATTAGCAATTGTGATACATCTAATTTACATCCCTTTTACGAAAAAGGGATGCAATCTAGACGTAGCCAACCTGTATTTAAGCTTCTAAAGGGATACTCCATACGAGGCAGCAGTGAAGGAGGCTTAAAATCAAGAACAAAACAGGCAAGTTGTTACTATGAGTGTCTTTTAAAATTTAAATAATTGAAATGAACTAATTCCTGGGTAGATCTGTGAGGAACTTCCACAGGGCAACTGCCACTCACTTTTGCACTGTCAGAGCAGGTCTCATTCTGGTGTTCTTGTGGGTGGGGAAAGCAATTTGCATACTTCCATGAAAGTGGCCTTATCATAGAATCATAGAGCTGGAAGAGACCTCAGGAGTCCATCAAGTCCAGCCACCTGCTCAAGGCAGGACCAATTCCAACTAAATCAACCCAGCTTGGGCTTTGTCAAGCAGAGACTTAAAAATCTCTAGGGATGGAGATTCCATCACCTCCCTAGGTAACCCATTCCAGTGCTTCACCACACTCCTAGTGAAATAGTTTTTCCTAATATCCAGCCTAGAACTCTCCTGCTATAACTTGAGACCATTGCTCCTTGTTCTGCCATCTGTCACTACTGAGAACAGCCTTTCTCCAGCCTCTTTGGAACCTCCCTTCAGGAAGTTGAAGGCTGCTATCAAATCCCCCCTCACTCTTCTCTTCTGCAGACTAAACAAATCCTAATCCCCCAGTCTCTCCTCATAGGTCATGTGCTCCAGCCCCCGAATCATTTTGGTTGCCCTCCGCTGGACCCTCTCCAATGTGTCCACATCCTTTCTATAGTGGGGGGCCCAGAACTGGACACAATACTCCAGATGTAGCCTCACCAGAGCTGAATAAAGGGGAATAATCACTTCTCTAGATGTGCTGCCAATACTCCTCCTAATGCAACCTAATATCCCTTTAGCTTTCTTTGCTACAAGGGCACACTGTTGACTCATATCCAGCTTCTCATCCATTGTAATCCCCTGGTCCTTCTCTGCAGAACTGCTACTTAGCCAGTCGGTCCCCAGCCTGTAACAATGCTTGGGATTCTTCCATCCCAAGTGCAGGACTCTACACTTGTCCTTGTTGAACCTCATCAGATTTCTTTTGGCCCAAGCCTCCAATTTTTCTAGGTCACTGTGGACCCTATATCTGCCTTCCAGTGTATCTACCTCTCCCCCAGCTTAGTGTCATCTGCAAACTTGCTGAGGGTGCAATTCATCCCCTCATCCAGGTGATGAATAAAAATGTCAAACAAAACAGGTCCTAGAACTGATCCTTGGGGCACTCCACTAGAAACTAACTGCCAACATGACATCGAGCTGTTGATCACTATTCACAGGGCCTGACCTTCTAGCCAGGTTTTTATCCATCTTACAGTCCATTTATCCAATCCATATTGCCTTAACTTGCTGGCAAGAATATTGTGGGAGACCATATCAAAAGCTTTGCTAAGATCAAGGTATATCACATCCACTGACTTCCCCATGTCCACAGAGCCGGTTTCCTCATTATAGAAGCTTATCAGATTGGTCAGGCATGACTTGCCCTTAGTGAATCCATGTTGACTATTCCTGATCACTCCCTCTTCCAAGTGCTTCAGAATGGATTCCTTGAGGATCCCCTCCAAGATTTTTCTGGGGACTAAGGTAAGGCTTGGTGGTCTGTAGTTCCCTGGATTGTCTTTCTTCCCTATTTTAAAGGTGAGCGGTGCATTTGCCTTTTTCCAATCACCCGGGGTCTCTCCCGATCTCCACGAGTTTTCAAAGATAATTGCCAACGGCTCCGCAATGACATTTGCCAACTCCCTCAGGACTCTCGGATGCATTAAATCTGGATCCATGGGTTTGTGTACATTTAGCTTTTCTAAATAGTTCCTAACCCAGTGGTCCCCAATGAGATGCCCGTGGGTGCCATGGCGCCCGTCGGGCCATTTCTGTGCGTCCACCGAGTGATTGGGGCTGGCCCCACCCCTGGGCGCGTGGGCTGTGCCAGCCCCGGGCGTGCAGCGTATCGGCGGTGCCAGCACTTGGACGCGCGACACAGTCATGCGGCACAGTCGCAGCTCCAGCCCCAGCCCTGGGCATGTAGCACAGGGGCAGCGCCGGTTCCAGGTGTGCAGCACAGGGCTGCTGCCAGCTCGTGGGCGCACGGTGTATGAGTGTCCCCACCCCTGGGCATGCGGCACAGAAGCGGCGCCGGCCCCAGGCATGAAGCGCATGGGCTGTTCTGGCCCCGGGCATGCAGCATATGGGAGGCCCCGCCCGCAGGCGCGTGGCACAGGAGCGGCGCCGGCCCCAGGAGTGTGACGCATGGGTGGCGCTGGCATGCAGCGTATTGGCAGCCCCGCCCCCAGGCGCGTGTGTGGCCTCGCCTCTGGGTGCCCGGCCTGTGAATGGCCCTGCCCCCATGCACCAGGCAGTCCTAAAAGGTTGGGGACCCATATTGTGTTGTCTAGTAAATTTGTCTGGGAGCTGACCTCGTCTGTGAAGACAGAGGCAAAGAAAGCATTGAATATTTCAGCTTTTCTCACATCATCTGTCACTCAGTTATCTCCCTCATCCAGTAAGGGCCCCACACGCCCACTGATCACCTTGGTCTTGTTAACATGCCTGTAGAAACTTTTCTTGTTACCCTTCACATCCCTTGCTAGCTGCAATTCCAATTGTGCTTTCACGTTCCTGATAACTCCCCTGAATTCTCGAGCAATATATTTATACTGCTCCCTAGTCATCTGTCCAAATTTCCACTTCTTGTAGGCTTCCTTTTTGTGTTTAAGCTCACCAAGGATTCCCCCGGTAAGTCAATCCAGTCTCTTACCATATTTGCTATTCTTACTACGCATCGGGATGCTTTCTTCCTGTGCCTTCAATAAGCCTTTTTTTAAAATACTGCCAGCTCTCCTGGTCTGCTTTCCCCTTCATGTAAGCATCAGTTCTCTGAGGGAGTCAAAGTCTGTTTTTCTGAAGTCCAGGGTGTGTATTTTACTCCTCTCTTTTCTTCCTTTGGTCAGGATCCTGAAATCTACCATCTCATGATCACTGCTTCCTAGGTTGTCACTCATCTCTACTTCTCCTACTAATTCTTTCCTATTTGTAAGTAGCAGATCAAGCTGTGCATGGCCCCTGGTCAGTTCCTTCAGCACTTGGACCAAGAAGTTATCCCCAACATTCTCCAAAAACTTCCTGGATTGTTTGTGTACTGTTGTATTGGTCTCCCAATAGATGTCAGGGTGATTAAAGTTGCCCATGAGAACCAGGGCCTGTGATCTGGAAACTTCTCTCAGTTGTCTGAAGAAAGCCTCATCCACCTGATCCGGCGGTCAATAGCAGACACCAACCACAATATCACCCTGTTGCTTCCACGTCTAAATTTAACCCATAGACTCTCAACAGGTTTTCCTTCCTCTATATACTGGAACTCTGAGCAATCATTCTGCTCTCTTAAATACAGTGCAACTCGTCCTTCTTTTCTCTTCCGCCTGTTCTTCCTGAACAGTTTATACCCTTCCATGACAGTGTTCCAGTCATGTGAGTCATCCCACCAAGTCTCCGTTATCCCAAGCAAATCATAGTTCTTGGACTGGGACAGAGCTTCTAATTCTTCCTGTTTGTTTCCCAGGCTTCTCGCATTTGTGTACAAATACCTTAGGGTATGCCTACGCTAGGTTGTTAATTAGAGCTATGTAGACAAATGAGGGAAACTGGAGTTGCAAATGAAGCCCGGGATTTAAATATCCCGGGCTTCATTTGCATGTTCCTGGGTGCCGCCATTTTTAAATCCCCCTTAGTCCGAACTCCGTGCCCATTGCTACACGTGGCATGGAGTAGGTAGTTCGAATTAGAGATCCTAATTCGAACTACCGTTACCGTTCAAACTACTGTTACTGTTACTATGGGACTAAGGGGGATTTAAAAATGGTGGTGCCCGGGAACATGCAAATGAAGCCCGGGATATTTAAATCCCAGGCTTCATTTGCAACTCCAGTTGCCCTCATTTGTCTACCTAGCTCAAACTAACAACCTAGTGTAGACATGCCCTTAGATAACCAGTTGTTCGCCCTACCTTCTCCATTTGAATCAGGGGTCCTCCTTTGTTGCTTGTTCTCCCTTGCATTTCCTCCCAGTATCTGACTTTCCCACTCATCTGAGGTCTTTGGTTACCATCCCCCAACAAACCTAGTTTAAAGCCCTCCTCACTAGGTTTGCAAGCCTGCCCGCAAAGATGCTCTTTCCTCTCTTGGTTAGGTGGATCCCATCTCTTCCTAACAATCCTCATGCCCAGAAGAGAGTCCCATGGTCAAAGAAACCAACGCCCTCTCTGCGACACCACCTGCACAACCACGCATTTACTTCCTCAATTCGACGATCCCTACCCAGACCTTTTCCTTCAACAGGGAGAATAGACGAGAACACCACTTGTGCTTCAAATTCTTTGATTCTTCTTCCCAGTGTTACATAATTCGCAGTGATCCACTTAAGGCCATTCTTGGTGGTATCGTTAGTTCCCACATGGAGAAGCAGGAAGGGATAGCGATCCAAAGGTTTGATCATTTTTGGAAGACTCTCGGTCACATCCTTTATTCGAGCTCCCGGTAAGCAGCACACCTCTCGAGATTCCATCTCTGGACAGCAGATGGATGATTCAGTCCCTTTTAGGAGGGAGTCCCCGACCACCATCACCTGTCTTCTTTTCTTGGGGGCGGTGTTCGTGGAACCCCCATCCCTAGGACTACGCATCCCATGCCTTCCGGTAGATGGTGTTCTCTTCCGATTTCTTCCTGGAGGGGTCCCTGCCAAAGCATTCTTCATCACATTGCCTGTGGAGAGAGCCTGAAAGCAGTCTACAGGAATGGGGGATACCTGAGTTGGCCTTTTTCTTCTTCTAGAAGTTACATGCTGCCAGTTCTCTTCCTTGTCCTGTACTGCCCTCTCTGACTCTTCCACCTGCCGTGCCTGCAGGATTAAACGCTGCCTTCTATTGAGGAAGTCTTCATCCTCTCTGATTGAGCATAGGGTCAATACTCGGGCCTCCAGTCCTCTAATTTTTTCTTCCAAAATGATGACCCGCTTGCACTTGGTGCAGATGAAATCCCTTCTTTCTTCTGGGAGGAAGACAAACATGGCACATGCTTTGCAAGTGTCACATGCTGTGCATGCTTATGCATGCAGATATTGTACAGCCACTGCTGCTCATCCCATACCTGCATAACAATGCAGTCTGGTGGCACCAGAGCTGCAGCATTAGGCACACGAAGGTTAATAACATCATCATCATGCTTTCATTCGCAATGGGATCCATGATGGGTTCTATGCTCATGCTGCTGTGGCATCTGTGTGGATAACCAACAAGAGAAAAAATGGCATGAAATAACTATTTGCCATTGGTATGAAGTGGGGGGTGGGAGGAAATGGGTGCATTATGGGCTGCTGCTGCTATGTATCTAGACCCACCTGCTGCACAGTTTTGGTCCCAGCATGCATTGGGAGCATAACCCAGAATGCAAAGGGGAGCAAGCACTATGGGATAGCTACCCACAGTACATCACTTTGAGAGCTGACAGTAGCCACTCTGTTGGGGACCTGCTACTTTGAACTACTTCAAATTCTTGCACACAGAGGGCTATGAGCCTTTAACTTTACAATATTGTGTGCTAAAAATTGACCTTAATAAATTTGAGCTTATCTCATAATGTTGTAATGGACTCAGATATAGATGCAAAGATGCAAAAGCAAATGTGAATTAACTGAATGTTTATTGTTATATGGAAAATGTGATAAACTGATTCCCGGGTAAGTCTGTGAGGAGCTTCATGAACTCCAAGTACCCATACAGGATAGGTTTGGTACAAACAATGCAGATTAAGAATTGTAGCACTCATCAGGTGTCCCTGCTCAGTGTTGTGTCTTGTTTAGGGTGGGAGTAAGATATTCCTCATGTCTGGTGTTTCTATTTCTCCCTAGAATGTGTCAACAGCAGAAAGAGTCTGTAAGTAACTTTAATTCACTAACAGAAAGGAGATTTGTTCCAGTGCAGTTAGGGTGGTCACATGTCCCGATTTCTCAATATTTGGGGCTTTTTCTTATTTAGATAACTCTTACTCCCCATCCTGTCCCAATTTTTCACACTTGGGCTGCATCTAGACTGGCAAGATTTTGCGCAAAAGCAACTGCTTTTGCACAAAATCTTGCTGCTTGTCTAGACTGGCCGCGAGTATTTGCGCAACACTGACTTTGTACTGTACAAAATCAGTGGTTCTTGCACAAATACTCCGAAGCTCCCACTCAGGGATAAGCCCTCTTGCGCAAGAGGGCCAGTGTAGACAGCCAAGTTAATTTCTTGGGCAAGAAAGCCCGATGGCTAAAATGGCCATCGGAGCTTTCTTGCGCAAGAGAGCATCTACACTAGGCACAGATGCTTTTGCACAAAGGCACATGCCAGTACAGCTGCTCTCTTGTGCAAATACTTTTAACAGAAAAACTTTTCAGTTAAAAGTATTTGCGCAAAATCTTGCCAGTCTAGACACTGCTTTGATGTACGATTAGTGGAAGTGTAGTGGTGGTATAACCACCACCAAAGCAGATTTGAACCTGAGACCTCGGGAGCTGACTCTAGGAGCCTCTACCCTCTGAGCTAAAAGCCAACTGGCTCCCAGCCCATGCTGTAGAGGTCTCTTGATCTTAACTGTTGCAATGGTCTAGGTGCCACTTGCAAAACTCAGTAACCACACTAGAGCTACGTCTACACTGGCATGAATTTCCGGAAATGCTTAAAACGGAATACATTCCGTTTTCAGCTTTTCCGGAAAAGGAGCGTCTACATTGGCCACGGAGTTTCCGTGATAACGATGCGCTTTTCCGGAAAAGCGTGTCTACATTGGCGGCGCGCTTTTCCGGAAAAGCAAAAAGCCCGGAACCATTTTGAAAAGGGCAAAGGCCACCAGACCTTCCCGGGGGCGGGGCCGGAGCTCCGTCCAGACGCGTGGTTAAAGGGGTCTCGCCGGGCAGCCGTTGGTCTCGTGCTCCCGTGCCCTGTGACCTCTGCCAGAGACTGGCACCTTTCACAGGGTCGGTGGTTGCCCTGTGAGTTTTGGGGACACCACCCTTTGGCCCCCCACCAGCTTTTCCTGGCATTTTATTTTTTCTGCTCTGCACTGTCTGCTATGGAGCCGTGGGTGGCCATGTACCTGCTCGGGCCCCTGTTAGACCTGTACAGGTGCCTGGAGCTCGTGCTGCAGGCTGGTGCCCTGGTGTTCATGTACCAGGAGGCAGAGATTGCCTTGGACTCCCTCATAAGGGAGGTCCTGGCAACCGCGTGGCATCAGCACCCGACGATAGACCGGCCCATTTGGACTTTGGAAACGAGCACCGACTGGTGGGACCGTGTGGTCCTCGGACGATGGGACAACTACCAGTGGATCCGGAATTTCCGAATGAGAAAGCGGACCTTCTTGATGCTGTGCACCTGGCTGACCCCCGCACTGCAGAGAACCGCCACCCGGCTGCGGGCACCCATCCCCGTCAACAAGAGGGTTGCCATCGCGCTGTGGAAGCTGGCCACACCGGACAGCTACCGCTCGGTGGCACACCAGTTCGGGGTGGGAAGATCCACCGTTGACGTGATCGTCATCCAGGTAAGTCCCAGGGGGAGTGAGATGGGGGGAGGGTGCTCCACTCCAGGCCCAGGGACACCCAAGACTCCAGGCTGGGTCGCTCAGGGGTTTCGACCGTCCCTCCCTTGCACCGGCCCACTGGTGGGGGGGGGGGCGTGGGGCGAGGGGGGCCCTGGGTGTGTGTGTGTGTGTGTGTGTGTGTGTGTGTGTGTGTGGACAGAGGGAATCAAGGGGGGGACCCAAGGGAGCGCACACTCACCCCTGGCTGTATGTAATGTGTTCCCTTGTGTTTCTCTGCACCCTTCTGCAGGTCGTCCACGCCATCAACGACGTCCTGCTGCCAAGAATCATCCGCCTGCGCGACGTCGATGAGACCATGGCCGGCTTCGCTGCCCTCGGGTTCCCCAACTGCGGGGGAGCCCTGGACGCCACCCACATTGCCATCCGGGCCCCGGAGCATCGAGCAGCCCACTTTATGAACAGAAAGGGGTACTGCTCCATCGTCCTGCAAGCCCTCGTGGATCACCGGGGTCGCTTCCTGGACATCTATGGCGGCTGGTCCGGCCGGGCACACGACGCCCGCATCCTCTGGAACTCAGGACTATTTCAGAGGTTGGAGGCGGGCACCTACTTCCCCCGGCGGGACTTGACTGTCGGGAATGTGCCGATGCCCATCTGCATTGTCGGGGATGCGGCCTACCCCCTGATGCCCTGGCTCATGCGGCCCTACACGGGGCAGCCGGACCAGAACCGGGCCCGGTTCAACGACCGCCTCAACCGGGCCCGAAACCCAGTGGAGCTGGCGTTTGGACGGTTAAAAGGCCGCTTCCTTTGTTTGCTCACCCGTCTCGACATGGGTGAGCAGAATGCAACGGAAGTGCTGGCCGCGTGCTGCGTGCTCCACAATATTGTGGAGCGCAGTGGGTAGGCCTTCCTCCCTGCATGGGTGGCAGCTGAGGCACAGACCTTGGACCAGCCCGACACAGCTGCCATCCGCCAGGCGCGCCAGGACATGTTTAGAGAGGCCCTGGTGGACATGTTTGCCCAAGCCCCGTAGCAGGGTCGCTTGGGTCACCCCAGAGTACTCCGTCCCAGCTCCTACCCTTCCCCACCTCCTCCCCTTACCTCCCCCCCCCCATAGTATAGTAAAGCGTCGGGTCACAGCACATCGCGGCCGTCATCGAGTCTGTTCGTCGGGTGTAGTTAGGGTTTTTCTTTTAAGTTAGGCTAGGGTTTAGGCCACCATCGCCGTCCTGAGGAACAGCCAACAGGATTTGGGACTTGTGTGGAAGGCTTACATCAGTGCCATCTTCGATGGATCTAATGGCTGTTCCTCTCCTGAGGCCCGGAAGGACCAAAGGATCGAGGTGGCCAGCAACACCACAATCGTCCTCCCTGCGCCTAACTTATGTTTTTGAATCTGTACTGTACTGCATATTGTAACCATTTTTTTCTGCTTGTTTGTTGCTATGTAAATATAGTTTCTGGTTTACATCTTTACTGAAAAGTCTCAGTATTTCTTTATGCGCCACGAACCAATGACCACGGAAAAAGCCCCCCCCCCCCCGGGTGATAGAGTCATGAATTTGTTGTCCACAGTTGTAACCCTCTTAAATTGAAGTGGCTAATTGGCATCTCACATAATTTCTGTACAGTTACTAGAGGAACACAATAACCACACAAGATTGAAATGAAAACAGAACTTTTTATTTACAAAGGGGGGGGGGAGCTTTAACTGCGAGAAGGACGGGGGGGACCTTTAACTGGGAGAAGGAGGGGGGACCTTTAACTGGGAGAAGGGGGGGGGACCTTTAACTGGGAGAAGGAGGGGGGACCTTTAACTGGAAGAAGGAGGGGGGGACCTTTAACTGGGAGAAGGAGGGGGGGGACTTTAACTGGGAGAAGGAGGGGGGGGACCTTTAACTGGGAGAAGGAGGGAGGGGCAGTTACTGGGACGGGTGGCCCCTGCAAGCGCCCCTCTGGGGGCGGACCTGCCCACGCTGGGCAGACCGCGTTGGGGCAGCCTGCACGCTGAGGTGCCCACGAGTAGGAGCACGAGTAGGAGCACGAGTAGAAGCACGAGTAGGAGCACGAGTAGGAGCACGGTCTTCAGGGTCAGGAGCAGGAGCATGAGCAGGGTCAGGGTCAGGAGCATGAGCAGGGTCAGGGTCAGGAGCATGAGCAGGGTCAGGAGCAGGAGCATGAGCACGGTCAGGGGCAGGGGCAGGAGCATGAGCAGGAGCAGGGAGAGGAGCAGGAGCTGGGAGAGGAGCAGGGATAGGAGGGGGCATGGGCTGTGCTCCCGGAGGGATGGCGGGGGCATGCGGTCCGGCCATGCCGTAGTGGATGGCATGTATTAAATGTGCCGTCAGGGTGCCCATTGTGGCACGCATCTCGCGGCATTCCTCCAGGAACGCAGCCCATCCCTCCTGCCGCCACTCCTGGTCCCCCTGCACACGCTCCGCAATGGAGGTCTGGATCCCCTCCACCGCAGTGACATGATGCCGAAGCAGCTGGTCCCGGTGTCGGAGCCTGGTCCTCCGGGCTTGGGCAGCTGGGGGTGCCGCTGCTGCTGGAGTCGCGGGTCTGGTGCTGGGTCCCGCTGCAGGGAAGAGAAGAAAGGACGGGTCAGTCAGGCAAGCCATCCACTGTCCCCACACCTCCATGCCCTCCACCCCAGAGCCCCAGGTGACCGCACAGTTGTGGCTTGGGCCCACTCAGTTCCCCTCCTGCTCCCGGGGGGTGTTGTATGTTGGCAAGAAGGACCACCCCTGGGAGTAGGGTCCTCCCTGCAGTATTGTAAGCACCGGTCTGTATCCTGGCTCCGTGCAGGGCAGGAGGGTGCTTGTGCTGCGTTCACCTGTGGAACTCCCTGCCGGTGGACACTGTGAAAAGCTTAGGGCTAATCACTGGTGTTTGACAGGGAGCGAGATGCATCCCCACGCAGTGCCTGGGAGCACACCTGTCAGTGGCGGTCTGGGCTCTCAGATCCCATTGCGTGCGATATCTCCTGGTCAGAACCAGAAGGGTGACTGGGTGGGGGGATGTCCCATCCTTGCAGCAAAACTCAGGGGCCCATCTCCCTCCCACTATCCCTCCCACAAGCCTGGTAGCCCAGGGACAGGTGTGGCCGCAGTGGGGACTTCCCTCGGGGAACCTGCCAAGGCACTGGGAGCAGGTGAGCGGCTCGGTGGCGGTCCACGGTCACAGGACTGTGACGCTGCACTTATCCCAGGAGCAGCTGGCTGTGCCTCACAGCCAGGCCTGGGACAGTGTGCCATTCCCTGTGCTGCACCCCTTGGTGGAGCAGCAGGCTCTGGGCTGAGTCCCTCGGGACCTGGCCGGTTCCAGCCGGCATCCACCCTTCCCCCTGATCCCGCTGAAATGTGTGTGAGAAGCACGGTCCCAGCTGTGCCCGCAGCTGCCTGCCACGGCCACCTGCCGCTCAGTCACCAGGCTGCACGTGGTTGCACGTGCTGCTAACTGCCGCATGCTATGCAGCGTGCAGCTCACGTGGCCTGAGTGACATGCTCTCCCCTTCCCCCCTCCGGACACCTGGGTCTCGCTCCCCCCCGCCCTCCGCCCCCCGCCTTTTGGGAGTGTAACCTTCAAAGACTCACCAGTGGGTTCCTCCCCGGCCACAGAGGAGCTGCTGGAGGGGGCCTGCTGGGTGGCAACGCTGGCCTCCTCTCCCGAAGTGCCGCCGCTCTCGTCTTCCTCCTCCGGTTCGGTGGGACGAATGATCGGGGGGTGCTGGCAGGTGTCAACGGGGACAGCTGGGCCTTGCGGGGCTGGCTCGCCCAAAAATGAGTTCAGCCACTCAAAATAGGGGCAGGCATCAGGCCCTGCTCCCCTCCCCTCCGTGGCCCGCACGTACCCCAGCCGCAACTCCTTGACCTTCGAGCGGACCTGCTCGCAGTTGCGGCTGGGGTGCCCTTGCTTGGTGAGGTTCCGGGCCATCCAGGTGTACAGCTCAGCATTCCGGCGGCGGGACTGGAGGTCATGGAGACCCTCCTCCTCCTCCCACAGGTCCAGGAGGGCCTCCAGCTCCCTGGGGGTCCAGGATGGGGCCCTGCGCTTCCGGCCCCTGGGGGCTTCCTCCTCTGCCCCGGGTGACGGTGGCTGACCACCTCGAGCTGCCATGCCTCCGCTGAGGTGGTGGGCAGCACACTTGCCACGTGGCAGAGCTGGGAAGGGAGGTCTCCGGGGGCCTCCTGCCACGTGCGGCCAGTAGTGTGCGTGCTCTTTAAGCCCTCGGGTAATGCGGAAGTCCGTGGCTTCTACGGGGTCTCCCGCCGTCCAAACCGCTTTTTTACGTTTCTTCTGCTTTTCCGGAAAAGCTGTCTACACTGGCCCTTTTCCGGAAAAGCTTTTCCGGAAAAAGGACTTATGCCCGAGCGGGAGCATCGTACGGTTTCCGGAATAGCGGCTGATTTTGTACAGTACAGCATCGTTGCTTTTCCGGAAATTCAAGGGCCAGTGTAGACAGCTCGCGGCTTATTCCGGAAAAGCGGCTGATTTTCCGGAATAAGTGGCCCAGTGTAGACACACCTTAGGTGTGTGGGTTACAGTAGCATATTGCAATCTTGCATGAAATGTCTAGTCTCAGGTTATATTGCATACTGAGGCTGTTAAAGAATATCTGCATGAGCCAGCTATTGTAGCTTTGCATCAAAGAGCTGTTGGGAAGAAGAAGGAAATAGGCTAGTAGAGGGTGAAACTCTTAAAAGAGTTGGAGGATCAGTCTGACTTGCTGCTCTAAACTTAACTCACTTTCTGCATATAAAAGCCAGGGGCAGTTGTAGAGGGGCAAGCAGGGCTGTAGCTTGCAACTTATGCCACAGGGTCTCCCATGAACTATGCTGTACAGGCTTGGGCTCCAGCCCTGGGTGGCAGATGTCAGGGCCCCAGGCTTCTGTCTGGATGAGGCTTTTGCTGTCTATCCTAGTCCCCACTTAGTCTACTGTTGTCCCTGCTTGGCACCTCACCCTCCAAAACATACTTGCAGCCTCCCTAGGAGACCCTAGACTCCTGGTTGAGAACCACTGCTTTTAACTAAACTATGAATTTGAATTAGATGGCTGGTATCAGGTAACTAGAGCTAGATCCTCATCTGTTATAAACTGGCATAACTGCAGATGGAGCTTCACTGATTTACCCCAGCTGAGAATCTGGCCCTGAGAGAATCGTCTTTCTCAATAGTTTGGCTCCTCATTTTCTAGAGGCAGGAGTTAGAGGCAATTGAAAAAGAACATCAAAGGTAAACAGACATCTGTACTTTTTCTGAGCTAAAAAAAGGTTTGGATTGAATTTTGGGTGAAAGTCTACCTCTGTTTGTGCTGTAATGGACGTAGTTAATACCAATTGCTAGAACAAATCTGAGGCTGGAATGAGAGGAACAGTGGGGAGCACAGAAGAAAAATCCAGTGCCCTTAGAAAATACACAAATCACTGGTACAGGACCACTAACACATCAAAGAGGTTCTGTTTATATGTCACAACAAATGAACACTGATATTAAGCAGCAATTCTCTAAGTATGTGTTGCTGTTCTGTGCATAAGTTCTCCTAACATTATTCTTACATTGGACAGCATTGGTCTATTTTCTTTAGAGTTCCTTTTACTGTGGCAGTTTTTCATGTGCACTTTTGAAGTGGGTGAAACGGTGCATTTTATTATTCATTATCTGCATCACAGAAGTGGCTTGAGGCCCCAACTGGGTATCAGGAAGGTCTTTCAGGCCTGATCTCACATAGGACTTACCCTTAGCCACCATGAAGAAAGAAAATCAGATGACTGACCTTTGTTTTAGATAAAGAGAACAGCAAAACTTGAAATAACAAAATAAAAGAACCATCAGGGAGCACATACAGGGCTCGTCTACACTGGCCCCTTTTCCGGAAGGGGCATGTAAATTTCACCAGTCGTCGTAGGGAAATCCGCGGGGGATTTAAATATCCCCCGCGGCATTTAAATAAAAATGTCCGCCGCTTTTTTCCGGCTTTTAGAAAAGCCGGAAAAGAGCGTCTACACTGGCCCCGATCCTCCGGAAAAAGTGCCCTTTTCCAGAGGCTCTTATTCCTACTTGAAAGTAGGAATAAGACCCTCCAGAGAAGGGCACTTTTTCCGGAGGATCGGGGCCAGTGTAGACGCTCTTTTCCGGCTTTTTTAAAGGCCGGAAAAAAGCAGCGGACATTTTTATTTAAATGCCGCAGGGGATATTTAAATCCCCCGCGGATTTCCCTACGACGACTGGTGAAATTTACATGCCCCTTCCGGAAAAGGGGCCAGTGTAGACGTAGCCACAGTGTATATGTCTCCTCTGTGCTGGCTTGCATGAAATGAAAACAAAATGGATGCATGGCTCTGACAAGAACTTAATTTCTTACCCTCTATCCTTCATTTTTTGGGAACTTGAGTTACAAGGTTTCACTATAACTTTTAATTTGGTATTTGAAAAGACTGGAAAAACCTGAGATACAATCTTAAATTTGGCATCCTTACCATAGGGTTTCTAATTACATGACAATTGAATGAGGCAGATAGTTACACGAAGAAAATAGATGTTCTGATGTGTTTTGGAAACTGAACTGTGCCCCAGGAAAATAATTGTTTTTTGTTCCTGATTCTGGCACAGATTTCTCTGTGTTGATGATCAGGACCATCATAATATATATGCAAAATAAGGATAACCTAAAGATGTATGAACAACCTTAAATTTGACAAGTCTTAACTTCTGAGTGCTTGGCTTTGTGATTTTAGTGTTCCTTAATGTATTGGACATAGGCGAGGCCGTGAATTTTGGTATTCTGTGTCACTGCAATAATTTTGCTCTTTTGTGAACTCTGTACCCAGGTGTTAGTGTGAGTGTAAGGAAAGCACGGGTGGCCTGCAGTGTACCTTCACTGTCAGAAAACTAACATAATCTTGGAGAGAAATAGAGATGATACAAATATCTCTAGTGGTTTCCAGAAAATACTGAACAGAAGACAGAGGGTATGTCTATACTACAGCACTAATTCGAACTAACAATTCGAATTAGTTAATTCGAACTAAGCTAATTTGAACTAGTGCATGTAGATCTAAAAACTAGTTTGAATTAGCATTTTGCTAATTCGAACTAGCATGTCCACATTGAGTGGACCCTGAACCGAAGTTAAGGCTGGCCGAGGGCTGTGCTTAAAGGGACCCGACCCCCACCCTGGACAGACAGTTCTCAGGGTTCCCCGCTTGCTTGTCTACCTCGATGAGGGACAGCAAAGCAGTCCTGACTTAGAGTGCCCACACTCGGCACATCACAGCACTCGGCCATCAGCCCGGCTGCACTTGCCACAGGCTGCTATCTGGGGGGAGTGTCAATCGGGGGGCTGCAGGAGAGCTTCCACCCCGAGGAGCCCGCAGAGCCACCCCAGTCCTCCCCATTGGGGGCTCATACCCCATTCCTCCCTCACCTCCTTCCACTTACCCCTCCCTAGCCCCCCTTCCTGATGTAAAAAATAAAGGACACGTGTTCAAAAATAGAAACTCTCTTTATTTAACAAAACTGGGGGAGGATTAATTCTGGGGAGACTGGGAAAAGGAGGTGGGAGAGGGGAAAAGAGAGGGTGGGAGAGCGGAGGGGGAAACCTGGGAGGAGGGAGCTGGAAGGGAGAAGCCAGGCGAAGAAGGAGGAGGGGAGGTATAAAACTATGGTACGCCATCTCTTCAGTACTGTATACAGATGTGATCTCCTCACCCCAGAAAAGATATTTTGGTGTTGGAAAGGGTTCAGAAAAGGGCAACTAAAATGATCAGGGGATTGGAACAGGTCCCATATGAAGAGAGGCTAAAGAGACTGGAACTTTTCAGCTTAGAAAAGAGGAGACTGAGGGGGGATATGATAGAGGTCTATAAAAGCAGGAGTGGTGTGGAGAGGGTGCATAAAGAAAAGTTCTTCATTAGTTCCCATAATAGAAGGACTAGAGGACACCAAATGAAATGAATGGGTAGCAGGCTTCAAACTAATAAAAGAAAGTTGTTCTTCACAAAGCAAATAGTCAACCTGTGGAACTCTTTGCTGCAGGAGTCTGTGAAGGAACAGAGTTTAAAGAAAAGTTAGATAAAGTCATGGAAGTTGGGTCCATGGAGTGGTATTAGCCAGGGGGTAGAAATGGTGTCCCTGGCCTCTGTTTGTGGAAGGCTGGAGATGGATGGCACGAGACAAATGGCTTGGTCATTGTCTTTGGACCATCCCCTCCAGGGTACCTAGGGTTGGCCGCTGTTGGTAGACAGGCTACTGGGCTAGATGGACCTTTGGTCTGACCCAGTATGGCCATTCTTATGTTCTTATGTTCTAAGCTCACGGCTCAGGGTTGGGGGTCTCACTGGACCACCTTGATTTTCATGCAAACCTGCTCCTGGGTTTGCATGTGGCCTTTGGTGGCCAGGCTGGCAGCTATCCTGACCTAGACGGACACTTTTCTGTGTCTAGTGCGGAGGTCGTGGACGTTGGAGGCCTCCCCCCAAACCTGGATGAGGTCCACGATCTCTGCACTAGACCAGGCGGACGCCAGCCTCTTGCGGTCCCGGGCAGGCTCCTGGGAGCTGCCAGCCTGGTCCCGGGAAGAGGCCAAGGGCTGGGTGGCTAGACGCAGGGTCTGCTGGCTGGGTGCTGGCAGGCTTGCAACTGGCACAAACACTGTAGCCAGATCATGGCCCTTTAAGGGCTCCGGGGCCGGGAGGGGGGCAGAAGAGTTTTCCTGGTTTGGCCAGAGTGGCCACCAGGGCAAGCTGGGAAGGGCTAGCCTCCCACTAGTTCGAATTAAGTGGCTACACAGCCCTTAATTCGAACTACTTAATTCGAACTAGGCATTAGTCTTTGTAGAATGAGGTTTACCTAGTTCAAATTAAGCATTCCGCTAGTTCGAATTAAGTTCGAACTAGCGGTTTGCATGTGTAGCGCCTATCAAAGTTAATTCGAACTAACGTCTGTTAGTTCGAATTAACTTTGTAGTGTAGACATACCCAGACTGATTTATGACTCCCATGTTCTGCTTGTCCCTCACCCGAAGGTACACCAGCCCTCTCTCTTCCCTTCCTGACACACACATGTAGAAGAAGCAAGAGGTGACTGACACTTTAGTGAGAGGAACAACCACAGAGTGGTTCAAAAAGGCCATTTCTGCATCCTGTGATGTTTTCTTAAATGAGTCATAGAAAAGATCAATGCGTCTCTGCCTTATGTATAATACTTTTTATGTTGTACTGACCTGCTCAGGAATTTTGGGCACATCACACAGCACGTTTACCATTTACCACCCACTGGTACAGTCAGAAAAATCATTGGACTTGAGTCATTATGGCATCCCAGCAAAGCCAAACAGAAGAATCACCTAGGAAAGCTGTATTATCACATGCGCTTCTCTGTTGGTGGCTGCACCAGAGCTCACAGACATGGTGGGGCTGTTGGTTTTTTCAGAGTCCATCACTTATCTGTCACAACTGGTTCTGATGAGAGACCCAATGCAGGCTGGATTGGGAAGTGTTGGAGCTGTTTATAGCGCCATCCATATGTACTATTCCCACCATCCTGAGGCTAGCAAAATTCCTTAATTTGTTCATTCAAAGCCATAGGTGCTGGAACTAGGGATGGGGGTAGGGTGCTAACTTGAAGTGGTTTCCAGTATATACAGGATTTACTGTTTGGCTCAATGGCTTTCAGCACCGCTACTATACAAATTGTTGCAGCCCTGTTGGCAAAAAGCATTATTTTTCTGGGTTCAATGCTGAGAACATTTTGCATCACTAATGACAAGTTTAAAGTTGGGGGCAATTATATATATTTTTATTACTTATTGAAGTTTGATTTAGGAGCCCTAGCCATAGACCCTATTGCACTTGGCACTACACAGACATTTATTTTTAGGAGAGACATTTTTAGCTGTGACCTCTAAGTACAGGCACAAACTATTATATAAAATGCAGATGCATTCCAAAGTTCTTATGCAAACTTCAGGAAGCCAGTGTCCAAAGAGCAACTGTGTCCACTACAAAATGTGAAATACTTAACAAGAGGCAGCCGCACAGGGCTTTCCCTGCCTCCCTGCAAAACGGTGGAGGGTTTGCCCCTCACTGAGCCATTCCCCATCGACCTCTCCCCCTCACCCGCCGGCTGAATGCAGTACGGGTCCTAGCAGACCCGTCACAGGTGTATAATTCCCTTCCCCTCTCCTCCCCTTCCCTTTCCCGGCCTGTGAGCACACGTGGGGCTCACAGGCACTCCAATTATCCAGCTGGCTGGAGCACTTCCGGGTTCCAGTTAGTGCCGGACTATCAGGAGTGCCAGACCACTGGATGCCGGACAATTGGAGTTTTACTGTACTTTGGCAGCAGTTGGTGAGCAAGTAGCTGGTAGAATGAGCCTGTAAAATTTTGCATGTTCACTAACGAAGACAGTAAGACACCCCTAAAAAATGTGTCCTAAAGCCATGTCCAGTTTTAGTCTAGGATTGTACTTTTTATGGGATTATTGTTTGAGATAATTTTCCTATAGCAACTTTATTTACATGTAGATACACTACTATATTTGACTGTTTATCTTTTCTGAAGTGACAGAGCACGAGCATCTGATCACAGTCTCCCACTGCCTTCACATGATGTGCTAATTAGGTCAGTAATAGACTCAAAGGCACAGAAAACTGGAGTCACTGCTCAAGACTGGCCTCCTTGTGTAATCACTGTGTTTTGGTTTAACTTGTCTATAAAATGTTCTTATGTTTCTGCTAACATAATCACTGCAAAGCCAACCAACACACTGAGAAAGCAGAGCTGTGCATATATGAACATTTCGTGCAGCAGGGCTCCTCCTCCTCCCTCCCTGAGCAGGTGTCCAGTATTTATAACTGCAGAAAACACTGCAGCTGCCCCACTTTTCTCCCCGCCCTGAGTATGCCCCATCCCCACTTCTCCTCCTTCCTCCCTGGGTTTGAGCACCACACATCAGCTGTTTGTGACACTCCATTCCTCCTCCTCACAACCTGTGGTTTCTCTCTGCCCCTTCCTTCCCTCCCATGATGTGAGCTCTGTTGGCTTTCCATGTTCTGCTCTTCTCAGACATAACCCACCTTACCCTCTATCTGTGACTCCCAGCCTCCCCTTCTTCCATCGCTGTTGACCATGCAATTTTTGCAGAGCAGGCATTGCACTAATGTGTGTTTATAGTGCCTACAGTTGACTAATGGTGTTGATAATGTGCACATTGTCCATCTGTCTTCATGAAATACGTAAAAAATCTGGTTAATAGCTTAAATCATTCTCACCTCCATATCCAGCAAGAGCGACAGAATAAAAGATTGCATATCTAGAAAGCAGAACAGTGAATTTGTACAGATGAATATTTTGTGCTGCTGGGATAGAGAGGTTAGTATTTGCTACTGCAAAGTAAGTGTGATCAACAGAATAATACTATGGAGTTTTTAGTAAAAGCTGTTTTAGAGAGATGATAAGCCAGATGATGAGACAGGCGATTTTCAAAAGTAAAATCTCATGTTATTTTGAATACTGATATCTCCAAAATGCACATAACTTATGTGTTTGAACATTTCCAAAAAACATTCTGTGTGCTGGCATGTCATGTTTTAAATGGTTTGATCCTATTTTGCCAAAATTGTGGTAGACTCAGTAGTGGATATGTAATGGGAAGTGATGGCTTTTCTTTAGAGGGAATGTGTCTCTGCAAAATTATGATTTTTGAATTATGATTTTTGAAACAAAAGGGGGCAGGCCTGACCTAGACAAGCAGGCTTTAAAAGCCAATGGCAGAGCGACCAGGGGAGCGAAGTGGACAGGAGCTGCAGACAGGGGAGTTTAAGAGGGAGTTAGACAGAGGGAGGCCTATGATCTATGCCAGCACCGCTTCTGTCTCCTCCACCTGCGCCTGAGAGAGCTGATAGGTAAGGTCCCATAAGAATCAAGACTGAGGGGAAAAACAACTGAGAGAGTTGGCAGTTTTTCAAAGGGACATTATTAAGGGTCCCAAAGCAAGCTATTCTGCTGCATTGGAAAGATAGAAAACATGGCCAAAGACCGCCTTGGCTTAACCACGAGATCTTGCATGATCTAAAAATAAAGAAGGAGTCCTATAAAAAATGGAAACTCGGACAAATTATAAAGGATGAATATAGGCAAACAACACAGGAATGCAGGGGCAAGATTAGAAAGGCAAAGGCACAAAATGAGCTCAAACTAGCTACAGGAATAAAGGGAAACAAGAAGACTTTTTATAAATACATTAGGAGCAAGAGGAAGACCAAGAACAGGGTAGGCCCACGCTCAGTGAGGAAGGTGAAACAGTAACAAGAAACTTGGAAATGGCAGAGATGCTTAATGACTTCTTTGTTTCGGTCTTCACCGAGAAGTCTGAAGGAATGTCTAATATAGCGAATGCTAGTGGGAAGGTGGTACGTTTAGAAGATAAAATAAAAAAAGAACAAGTTAAAAATCACCTAGAAAAGTTAGATGCCTGCAAGTCACCAGGGCCTGATGAAATGCATCCTAGAATACTCAAGGAGCTGATAGAGGAGGTATCTGAGCCTCTAGCTATCATCTTTGGAAAGTCATGGGAGACAGGAGAGATTCCAGAAGACTGGAAAAGGGCTAATATAGTGCTCAGCTATAAAAAGGGAAACAAGAACAACCCAGGAAACTACAGACCAGTTAGTTTAACTTCTATGCCAGGGAAGATAATGAAGCAAGTAATTAAGGAAATCATCTGTAAACACTTGGAAGGTAGTAAGGTGATAGGGAACAGCCAGCATGGATTTGTAAAAAACAAATCGTGTCAAACCAATCTGATAGCTTTCTTTGATAGGATAATGAGTCTTGTGGATAAGGGAGAAGTGGTGGATGTGGTATACCTAGACTTTAGTAAGACATGATATTCTTATCAATAAACTAGGCAAATACAATTTAGATGGGGATACTATAAGGTGGGTGCATAACTGGCTGGATAACTGTACTCAGGGTATGTCTATACTAGCCCCTTAGTTAGAACTAGGAAGGCTAATGTAGGCATTCAAATTTGTAAATGAAGCCCGGGATTTAAACATCCCGGGCTTTATTTGCATGTTCCCATCTGGTTGCCATTTTTAAATCCCACTAGTCTGGACTACCTGCCCGTGGCTACACGCGGCAGTCAAACGTTAATTCGAACTAAGTCCTTAGTTCGAATTAACTGTTACACCTCATTCCCGTGGGCAGTTAATCCGGACTAGTAGGATTTAAAAATGGCGACTAGACGGGAACATGCAAAGAAAGCCCGGGATATTTAAAACCCGGGCTTCATTTGCAAGTTCGAATGCCTACATTAGCTTCCCTAGTTCGAACTAAGGGGCTAGTGTGGACATACTCCCAGAGAATAGTTATTAATGGTTCTCAATCCTGCTGGAAAGGTATAACAAGTGGGGTTTCGCAGGGGTTTGTTTTGTCGTGGGATGAGGCATAACGGGGCGGTCGACAAAAGGGTTTTCTGGCGACAGGGGAACGTCCAGACTGCCCCGATCTGCCGACAAACAGCTGATCGGCAGAGCGGGGCAGCCATTTAAATTTAAATGAAGCCGCGATTATTTTAATCGCGGCTTCATTTCCCTCTGCCTATCTGGCTAATCTACATGCCTCCGTCGACGGAGGCATGTAGTCTGGACGTACCCTGAAAGGGTGTCATGAGGAGAAGGGAGAAAACTTGTTCATCTTGGCCTCTGAGGATAGAACAAGAAGCAATGGGCTTATACTGTAGGAAGAGAGGTTTAGGTTGGACATTAGGAAAAAGTTCCTAACTGTCAGGGTGGTCAAACACTGGAATAAATTGCCCAGGGAGGTTGTGGAATCTCCATCTCTGGAGATATTTAAGAGTAGGTTACATAAATGTCTATCAGGGATGGTCTAGTCAATATTTGGTCCTGCCATGAGAGCAGGGGAGTGGACTCAATGATCTCTCAAGGTCCCTTCCAGTCGTAATATTCTATGATTCTATGATTTGACAAAAATATATGGAGTGTAGAAATTTGTCTAGAGCCTGAAAGGAATGAAACACAGACAAAATGCTACTTGCAGTTAACAAGATGAATTTTAATTACTTTTAAAGTTGAAGTTATTAAAATTCAAGTCTTTAATTCTGTGCTTAAATTCCGATCTGCATATATAGGGGCAGTACCTTTTCTCAGACTTGAGAATGATGACAGGTTCCGGGGCTTTTTTATATGTTGCAGTGAAATATACCTGACACTGAGATTTTTAATACACTATGGCTACGTCTACACTACAAGGTTTTTGCACAAAAACCCACAGAGCGTCCATACCTCAAGTGCATTTTTACACAAGAAAATCTACAGTCAATCGACAGAACAGAGGGCTTTTTGCGGCGTAGGTATACTTCCTTCTACAAGGCATAACTCCTTTTTGAGCTACAGCTTTTGCACAAAAAGGCATGTGTGGACGCTCCACAGGAGTTTCTTGCTCAAAATGAGCCTATCCGAAAAAGCACAGGTGCTCTGATGGCCAACCTGTGAATGGCCTTCAGAGCTTTCTTGCACAAGAGCGTCCATGCAGTGTGGATGCTCTCTTGCACAAAAGGAGTAAAAGGTCCATGAGGTGTGGACATGCTTTTGTGCAAGCAGTTTTTGCGCCAGAACTCTTCTGCAAAATACTTCTTGCACAAAAACCTGCAGTGTAAACATAGCCTGAATATCACTGTATGTAACATTTCAGACCAAAACAGTTCAATTTTATATACTGAAAATTGGGACGTATGGGTAAGATTGTGACTGACCGTAGAAGGGTCTAGTGGAGAATAAAGTCCCTGATGTTTTAGGTGGTCATGTTAGTGTTCCCCTTCTTGAGATTTCCGTTAGGAGGGGGAAAGGGAAGAAGAACAAGAGCTGTGTGCCTGGTATGCTTCTTCCCAGAGCAAATGGATGGAAGGCCCAGAGAAGTGGATAGAGTCAGCAGAGAGCCAAGACCAGTGGGAAGGTGGAGATTAGTTATTTCCATCCAGGAACAAGGGGTGAACAGGGAAGGAATTGTGAACCCATGAATTACAGTCCCTTTCTACAGCAGTGCCTGTGGACAGTGCAGCATTACCAGTCCAACCCGAACTCTAGCCATGACTCAATTAGCAATCCAGTTTTCATTAGAATCTAGAAATGTGGGACTGGGAGCCCGGAAGATGCAAGCATCACACGCTTTCCCCAAATGCTCAACACTGATGTCTGTTAACTGACCCTTGTGGTCCACCAGGGCCTGCAGCACCATCAGAAAGTACCCCTTCCTGTTGACATAGTCCGAGGCATGGTGGTCAAGGGCCAGGATGGGAATATGAGTGCTGCCTATGCCTCCCCTGTCCCCACAGTTGGAAAAGCCCATGGCAGCAAAGCCATTGACGATGGTGTTGACATTGCGCAAACAATCCTCTGCAGTGCCACATTATTGATGGCCTTGGCTACCTGCAGGAATATGGCTCCAACTATGGATTTCCCCACACACAACTGGTTCCTGTCAAAGTGGTAGGTGTCTGGTGTGGTGAGCTTCCACAGGGCGATGGCGACGCGGTTCTGCAGGGGGATGGTGGGTCAGTCAGGTGTCCTGTCACCTGAGGGTAGGGGCGAGCCACTTGCAGAGCTCCAGGAAGTGGTCTTCTTCATACAGAAGTTCTGGAGCTGCTGCTTGTCATCCCATCACTGCAGGATGATGCGGTCCCATCAGTTGGAACTTCTCTCCCACTGCCAGAAGTGGCATTCTGTTGTGTGCAGGGGATTGAGGGTCATTTGTAGCAGTAGGAGCACCAGGACCTGGGTGAACAGGTGAGGCTGGTAGTCATCCTGTTGGAGCGGCACGTGGGCAGTCTAGATGAACTATGCCATGAGGCACAGCACGAGGCCTGTGAGCCTGGCACTGCTTTGTCAGTGCTGTTGTCAGTGCTGTGGTATCTGCAAGGGCAACCAGAGCACACCACATGAGTTTGGTGTCCCATGAGAAGGTGGCAGAGGAGCAGAGGGATGTGAAATGGGGCTGTAGAAAGGAGCCCTTAAAAGTATGTGTCTCAGCTTGCCTGACCCAGCAGCCACAGGAAGCATCCGCTCTTTTGTTGCATTCCCCAGAGTGCTTCAGGGAGCTCCACATCTGTGGCAGGCTCCAATCAGTATAGGCGCACTGTTCTGAAATACTTCTGAGCTATTTTGATGCTCCCCCATAGTGTGGATGCGCTATTTTAATTTTGTTATTTCGGGAGTTATTTCTATTTTAATTATTTCAATATTATTTCCTAATGTAGTCATGCCCCTTGTCTAGGCCCCTGCACTAAAGCAAACCTAAGCATTATCTAGACCATCCCTGACAGTTGTTTGTCTAACCAAGTGCTTAATTCAGTCCAGGACTTGACAGCACTGGGCTTTGAAACCTCTAGGCTTGACAATTTTAAGCCCCAGCACTTCTGGGTTTTGCATCAGTAATGAATGTAAATAATTTGCTCAAGCACTGGAACCTCTTTCATTGCAATTGAAGCATTGTCCAGTCCTCAATGGATCTAAAGGACAATATATCCCCCTCCTTTTTATAAGAACTTTTAAGACTTGAGGACTGTTATCATGCCACCATTTCCCATTGGTCTTCCCTTTTCTCCCAACTAAGCAAACCGAGTTTTTTCAATCTGTTTTTAGGCCCTGTGTTCTAGATCTTTTTAATCATTTCTCCAACTTGTCCAAGTTTTTCTCGTGGGCTACGTCTAGACTGGCCCCTTCTCCAGAAGAGGCATGCAAAGCAGGCAAGTCAGAATAGGGAAATCCGCGGGGGATTTAAATATCCCCCGAGGGATTTAAATAAACATGGCCACCGCTTTTTTTCCGGCTTGGGGAAAAGCCGGAAAAGAGCGTCTAGACTGGCACGATCCTCCGGAATAAAGCCCTTTTCCGGAGGATCTCTTATTCCTACTTGCAAGGAATGGAATAAGAGATCCTCCGGAAAAGGGCTTTATTCCGGAGGATCGCGCCAGTCTAGACGCTCTTTTCTGGCTTTTCCCCAAGCTGGAAAAAAAGCGGCGGCCATGTTTATTTAAATCCCTCGGGGGATATTTAAATCCCCCGTGGATTTCCCTATTCTGACTTGCCTGCTTTGCATGCCTCTTCCGCAGAAGGAGCCAGTCTAGACGTAGCCAAGGTGAGTTTCCTAGACTGGACATAATACTCGAGTTAAGGCCTTGAATAGAGTGAAAAAAATACTTTTTATATCTTGCTTACAAACAGTTCTGCATCCCAGAGCAGTGTGAGCTTTTTTTTGGCACATTGTTATTTTGTTGACTTATATTTACTTTGTGATCCACTAGAATCCCCAGGTTCTGCAGTACGTTTTTCTGGACAGTCATTTGCATTTGTATTTGTCTAATTGATTATTCCTTCTCAAGTGTAGTACTTTACATTTATCCTTATTGAATGTCATCCTATTTATTTCAGACCATTTCTCCAGTTTATCAGGATCAGTGTTTCTCAACCAGTGGTACGGGTACCCTTAGAGGTACTCAAGAGAAGTCGGGGGGGGGGGGGAGGGGGGCGGAGGGATACATGAAAACAACTGAAATTTTGAGAAAACTGAATTTTTGTTTTAAGTTTTACAGCACTTTATTATTTTTGTACTTTTTATTCCCAAAAATTTCATCGCCTGCCCAGCTACAATTAAGTGGTATAAACAAATGTGTTGCAATGGTGGAAAAAAAATTGTGTGTGTCTGAAAACTGTAGGTATTGGGGGTATTTATTTATGATTTATTTTGTAAAAAGGGTACTTTATAAAAAAAAGGTTGAGAAACATTGGTCAAGATCATTTTGAATTATAATCCCATCTTTGAAAACATTTGCAACCCCTACCAGCTTGGTATCCTCCAGAAAGTTTGAACACATACTTTTTATGCCACTATCTGAATCATTTCTGAAGATATTGAATACAATTGGACCCAAGACAGATCACTATCAGAGCACACTTGATATGCCCTTCCAGCTTGACTGTGAACCATTGATAATTGCTCTCTGCGTATCGTTTTCCAACCAGTTGTGCACCCACTTTATAGCATGTCTTCTCTTCTGTGTATTTATTAATGTGGCTCTGTTTTAAACAAAACAATGCCAAATTATTTTTACAGTACTGCTTTTGGCATGGAGAGTCTGTCCAGAAACAGTGACTAAAAGTATCATCCAGCCAAAAAAAAAATGAAATTAAGCATGCAAATGAGTCATAAACAAATGAAAAATAGAAAGTGATTTAATCATAGGCGTTTGACATTAACATTAACATGATTAATTTAAACAGTTTGATGGTGCCTTTCAAGACATGGATTTTCCCCCTCCTAATTCCTGTGAATACTATGCTCCTTGGCTACATCTACACTGGCCCCTAATTCCGGAAAAGTCATGCAAAGCAGGTAAGTCAGAATAGGGAAATCCGCGAGGGATTTAAATATCCCCCGCGGATTTAAATAAACATGTCCGCCACTTTTTTTCCGGCTTGGGGAAAAGCCGGAAAAAAGCATCTAGACTGGCGCGATCCTCCGGAATAAAGCCCTTTTCCACAGGATCTCTTATTCCTACTTTTAAGTAGGAGGGATACTTTCAAGTAGGAATAAGAGATCCTCCGGAAAAGGGCTTTATTCCGGAGGATCGCGCCAGTCTAGACGCTTTTTTCCGGCTTTTCCCCAAGCCGGAAAAAAAGCGGCGGACATGTTTATTTAAATCCGCAGGGGATATTTAAATCCCCCGCGGATTTCCCTATTCTGACTTACCTGCTTTGCATGACTTTTCCGGAATTAGGGGCCAGTGTAGACGTAGCCCTTGTGAATATTGCTCAGAGCTCCATATTAAGGCCAAATTCTACCCTAAATAGTAGCATTTTATTTCAGTGGATTTACAGAGATTATGAAGTAGCCAGCAATCATCCTCATGCGTGTGTAAGAATGCAGAGGTTATTCTTACCAGACCATTCTGTGCTCATTCTTTCAAGTTATAAGACATTTTCAGCATGTATGAGAAGTACTTTGATCTGATTTTTCAGCTCACCCAAGGCTTTTCTCTTATTGATGCAACATGGTGTCCATTAAGTAATGGCTCCCCTATTGAATTATGGTTCAAATACCAGCAGTACTGTCAGCACCAAGGCAAAAATCAAGAGTCAAGCCTCCAAACACCAAGGCTATGTCTACACTGGCCCCTTTTCCGGAAGGGGCATGTAAATTTCATGAGTCGTCGTAGGGAAATCCGCGGGGGATTTAAATATCCCCCGCGGCATTTAAATAAAAATGCCCGCCGCTTTTTTCCGGCTTTTAAAAAAGCCGGAAAAGAGCGTCTACACTGGCCCCGATCCTCCGGAAAAAGTGCCCTTTTCCGGAGGGTCTTATTCCTACTTTGAAGTAGGAATAAGACCCTCCAGAAAAGGGCACTTTTTCCGGAGGATCGGGGCCAGTGTAGACGCTCTTTTCCGGCTTTTTTAAAAGCCGGAAAAAAGCGGCGGACATTTTTATTTAAATGCCGCGGGGGATATTTAAATCCCCCGCGGATTTCCCTACGACGACTGGTGAAATTTACATGCCCCTTCCGGAAAAGGGGCCAGTGTAGACGAGCCCCAACAGATTAGCCTGAGAATTGGGATTATTTATTTTAAATTAGATTTTTAAAATATTGCATTTTATTTTTTTTTATTTGCCTTTTGCGACTCAGTTTGGCATCTTACAGCACTAGCTTAAGGACACAGTTGCTTCACATTTTCAAACTTTTCTCTAGAAACAAGTGGCCTAGAAACCAACTTTAAAAAAATTAAAGCTGAGACCCTTTTGCAACTCCTTAATTCCAATATCTGGGGTCCTTAAGAAAACATCCAAATGCCATGAGCCTTGTGATTTAATCATGAGTCATAACACTCTAGTGATTAGTCATCGAAGGCCATGTCTGCATTGCAGACTTCAGTCAACACAAGTTATAGTGACATATAGCCCCAGTTAGTTTATCACTTGAGCTCACGCATACTTGGTTCCTTGAACTGGCACTATGTACTCTCCAAGCCCTGGTCTACACTAGCGCTTTATTTCAAAATAACACCCCCTTCTGTTGAATTTATAAATGGACCATCCACCCTACCAAGCCTGTAATTTCAAAAATTGTGTTATTGCTTATTTCAAAGTCTGCAGTCCTGCTTTCCTCAGGAATAATGCTAATTTCAAAATAGTTATTTCAAAATAGTGGTAGTGTGAACACTCTGGTGCCACTATTTTGAAATAACTACTCCCCAGGGTAATTCAAACTAATTACTCCCCAGTGGTTCCTGGGCTCCAAGTCAAGGTAGTATGTCCTCATTAATGGTGCCTGCCTCAGACTAATTTTGAGGCTTCTCTGTAGTAGACACACGCTATTTTGATTTTGTAAAATTTGGAGTTAAGTTGAATTTAGTTATTTAAAAATAGTTTCTTAGTGTACACATGTCCCAAGAGTGCTTGTGTCGATGCAGAGCAGATACAATGGTAAGTATTCCCATGTGCAAGCTGCCAGCTCACTGTCTTTTAGGAATTTTTGGTAATGCCTAGGGATGGATATGAGGAGGGGGAAGAAATGAACCATGAGAAGTGTTTGGGAGTAAGCAGTCAACTTTCCAGCATGCAGTTGTACCCATCCTATAATGTCAGTTCTATTACATAATTTTCATGCCTTTTAAAAAAATCCTAGGAACCCCCTTGCTATCTGCCATCAGTACTAGAAACATCTAGCCTGAACATCTTTGCCCTACTGTGGAAAAAGTTGCAAACACAGAATGCATAATCCTCCATTATTTGCAGTGCAGTAGGAAGAACAGAATCACCAGGGAACATGCTGATTTCTTGGAGTCCAGATTGCTGTGGGATGTAGTGACCAATTCAAGGTTATTGGTTGAGTGCATGGAACAGCTACAGATGATGGAGTACAGGTTCTGGAACTAAAAAATGAGCATTGATTGGTTGGATTGCATCATAATGCCGATTTGGGGTGACATGTAATAGCTATGGAACTTCTGGGTGCAGAGTCCACATTCCTGCAGCTGCGCAGTAGATCGAAGTTATCTGGATGTCAATAAGATATTTGATACAGTTCCACATGGGATATGATGAGTTAAATGAAAGAAAATGGGGATTAGTATGAAAATTGAAAGGTGGATAAGGAACTGGTTGAATGGGAGACTACAAAGGGTCATACTAAAAAAAGTGAACTGTCAGGCTAATGGAGTTCCTCAGGTCTCCATCTTGGGACAGGTCTTATTTAACATTTTCATTAATGATCTTGGTGTGAATGTGCACTAATAACATTTTCAGATGATACAATGTTATAGCTAGTATGATATAGTCAAGATGATCATGAAAATTGGAATTACATTTAATGATGTGTGTGAGGTCATGCACTTAGGTACTTATGACAAGAATTTTTGCTATAAACTTTTTTTTGCTATAAATTTTTGCTATTCCTACTTTCAAGTAGGAATAAGGGATCTTCCGGAAAAGGGCTTATTTTCCGGAAAATGGCGTCTACACTGGCGCTTTTCTCCGGCAAAAACCCCAACCCGGAAAAAAGCAGCAGCCATGGAAATGAAAATGCTGCGGGGGATATTTAAATCCCCCGCGGATTTGCAATTCCGAAGTGTCTCATTAGCATCCCTTTTCCGGAAAGGGATGCCAATGTACACATAGCCCTAGTGAAATAGTTCTTCCTAATATCCAACCTGGACCTCTTCCACCACACCTTGAGACCATTGCTCCTTGTTCTGCCATCTTGTACTACTAGAACAGCCTTTCTCCATCATCTTTGGAACCTCCCTTCAGGAAGTTGAAGGCTGCTATCAAATCCCCCCTCACTCTTCACTTCTGTAGCCCCCTAATCATTTTGGTTGCCCTCCGCTGGACCCTCTCCAATGCATCCACATTCTTTTTGTAGTGGGGGGCCCAGAAATGGACATAATACTCCAGATATGGCCTCACCAGAGCGGAATAAAGGGGAATAATGACATCTTTGGATATGCTGGCAATGCTCCTCTGAATGCAACCTAATATGCCATTAGCCTTCTTGGCTACAAGGGCACACTGTTGACTCATATCCAGCTTCTCATCCACTATAACCCCCAGGTCCTTTTCTGCAGAACTACTACTTAGCTGGTTGGTCCCCAGCCTGTGACAATGCTTGGGATTCTTCTGTCCCAAGTGCAGGACTCTGTGCTTGTCCTTGTTGAACCTCATCAGATTTCTTGTGGCCCAATCCTCCAATTTGTCTAAGTCACTCTGGACCCTATCTCTCCCCCTAGCTTAGTGTCATCTGCAAACTTGCTGAGGGTGCAATCCATCCCCTCATCCAACTCATTAATAAAGATATTGAACAAAACCGGTCCTAGAACCAAACCTTGAGGCACTCCTCTAGAAACCGACCGCCATCCTGACATTGAGCCGTTGATCACTACCCACTGGGCCCAGCCTTCTAACCAGCTTTCTATCCATCTTACAGTCCATTTCTCCAATCCACATTTCCTTAACTTGCTGGCAAGAATATTGTGGGAGACCGTATCAAAAGCCTTGCTAAAGTCAAGATATATCACATCCACTGTGGACTTTCCCTTGTCCACAGAGCCAGTTACCTCATCATAGAAGCTAATCAGATTGGTCAGTAACAGTAGTTCGAATTAGGATCTTTAATTCGAACTACCTACTCCGTGCTGCGGGCACGGAGTTCGGACTAAGGGGGATTTAAAAATGACAGCGCCCGGGAACATGCAAATGAAGCCCGGGATATTTAAATCCCAGGCTTCATTTGCAACTCCGCTTGCTTAATTACCCTACCTAGCTCGAACTATCGAGCTAGTGTGGACGTAACCTCTGCGACATCACCTGCGCAACCACCGGTCAAAGGGTGATGTCCTGGAATAGCCTCCTATGGGGAGCAGTGGGTTCACAAAGCCTAACTGGTTTCAAAGCTGCATCTGGGAAGTATGGAGAGGGGATGGTGTGATGAGATTGCCTGTAATGTCACATGGACTATCTGCAACTGCTGGTAGCAGATATCTCCCCAGTAGCCCGAGATGGGACACTAGACAGTGAAGCTCTGAGTTTATGAAGAGGATTCCTTTCCAGGTGTCTGGCTGCTGGGTCTCACCTCTACCCTCAAAGTCTAATTAATCACTTTGTATAAGGTCAGGAAGGAATTTTCACCCAGGTCAGATTAGAAGGGACCCTAGGTTTAATTTGCCTTCCTCCGGCACTGAGGCATGGGTCACTACTACTTTGAGCTGGTGTAAATGGTTGATTTTCTGTCATTTGAAGTCTTTAGAGCATTATTTGAGGACTTCAGTAACTCAGCTAGAGGTCAGGCATTTATGGGTATGTCTACACTGCAGAGTTTTTTTGGAAAAACTTCACTTACGTCCATGCTGCAATCACATTCTTAAAAAAAATCAAAAGAACAGAGGGGTTTTTCCAACAAGAGCTCTTTTGGAAAAAGGCATGTGTGGATGAGGAAGAGAGAGTTCTTTTGAAAGAAGAGGAAAGAGGAAAAAATGTAAGTGTCCTGGCGGCCGCTCCATCGATAGTAATCACAGTTGAAATGTGGGATATAGTCCATTCAGTCTGGACACTCTCTTTCACTTTTTCGATGCACTTTTGCGGTGTAGACGCTCTCTTTCAGAGGAATTTTTTCCGAAAGATCTCTTCCAGAAAAGCTTCTTCTGAAAGAAGCCTGCAATCTAGACAAAGCCTATGACAGGAGTGGGTGGGTGAGATTCTGTTGCCTGTGACATGCCAAATGTCAGATGAGATGATCACAATGGTTCCTTCTTCAAGTTTGAATCTACAGAACAGTATGCATAGTGTGAGTGAGCTCAGGAGAGACAAGAATAAGAGACAATGTCAATGTTGTCTGAGGGGAGGGGTATTCTAGCTGCCTTGTCGTGGTGTGACTTTAGATTCACGCTAAGGATGCTTGAACTCTGCTCTTACACCATTCTAGCACAGGCTGCTTCAGTGGATAGGATGCCCCGCCTCCGAATCTCTGCTTGGTTTCTTGCTGTAGTTTATGCAGTGCCATTGTCACACACATCAAGAATGCTCAGAATACTCCATTCTTTGGGAAAACATGTAGCAGCAGGAATATTTTCTTCTATTGTCAGATGATCTAGCAGTCTATTTACTAGATTCTTCATTTGCAAGTAGACAGGGAACTCCGGACAATCTCAGTATCAGCATATTTGACTGTATCCTTATTTGACCCTTTATAGATTTATAAAGCTAGATTTGCCAACACTGTACTACAGGATTATTTTGGATTTTACAGAAGCAATTTCTTTGCTGCTCATTTAAAAATTCTTTGCTAGTTTAGCAGCCCTTCCTTCCAATTCAAATTAATTTTTTTTCACAGCTTCCCTTGGAGTTTGTGCTATCAGCATAATCTGTGAGAGACAACTGAAGAAAAGTCTCATGAGAACCTTAATTGATCATCTCTATTTCAAGTAGTAAATACAGCATAGCACATATCAAGTAAATTGTGAATACTCAAATGTTTAAAGAATCTGAATGCCAAACACTTGGCTCTATGTGCTAGAAGCTCCAGTTGTTATTTAACAATATAGTTGTAACTGCAAAGGTGTGTCACCCATTTTTGAGAATCTCCTGGCTTCCTGTGTTCATATATTGAAAGCACTGCTGGATAGGCTTTGTGGTTGTGAGAGTTGCAGGGCTAATCCCTATGGTTCTTTGATTATGAGCATGTGCAGAGCAGCCCAGCGTACGGTATGTGTATGTAGAGCTAACACAGAGATTTGCCTTGCAATGCCATGTTTGTGTTTGTGTTCCAGCAACTGAAAAGCTTTTAGAGAGACTGATTTATTGAGTATCTGATGTTTTCTTGTTTCTGTTTCAGCATTCAGGATCATTCCTTCAACAGTACAGCTTTAGCAGAGTAAGTGAATACTTTAAATACATACCTTTACCATTAAATAAGAATGATGTGTTAAACGGTGCAGAGAATATTTTCCGATGCTATTTCAAAAATAAAAAAGCTTTCTGTAACATTTTATGATGCACTCTGTGGTTTTACTATTTTATTGAAAATATGCTGAATATGATGTAACAGCAATATTTAGGTATAGTTAACCATGAGCAATGGAGTAGCATCATGAAAGAATATCTTTGTTGCTGCTTTCTGCTTTATATATATCTAAATGTGTTTGAACATATGATTGTATTGTACATCTAATGAGAAAATGTTGCTAATTCTTTTTATTGATGATCATGACAAGCTAATGTGTCATTTTCCTAAGAGCACATATTCTATTCTTACTGTCAGCACTGGCAGAAAAAAAATCTTTAAGAATATTTTGAGCAAAATACTATATTATTTAGACAGGATCAGTACCCAAATGCAGTTTCCCTCTGCAATTAAAGCAGTACAACTTTTTACCAGGACTTTTGCCTACTTGATTTTAAATAAATATGTTTTGCCTTTTTATCTTAAGATGAACAGATAGCAGAACAGTAGAAAACATTGTAAAGTTACAAACACTGGGATGCCACTAACAATTTAAAAATGGAATATACTTCTGGTTTCCTTTAGACTAGAGAAACATGCTTTAATTTCAGATGTGACTATTCTACATTATTTATTGACATCAGTACAGCTCTCTTTGGCTCTGAAAATTACATATCATGATTGTGTCTGTGTTTCATAGGTGTTTTATCTCCAAAATTTCACACACTGGATTATATTTTAGAAGACTGCTCAGCTGAATTTTGGCCAGTGCTTGTCAAAAGGGAGATGTTTTAAGATTAGTTTCCGTATAAATTACATTTCACATTGCTGAAATGCTAGGAATAAAAAGCCTAAGTTGATTGTGAACTGTTTGCTAAAGTATTGCAGGGAAAATTATGTACTCTGAAAGCAGTCTAGGTTGTAGTTCAGTATGAGCAATCCAAACGTTCTGTCAAACTGCAAATGGAAAATGGATGGAATATTTCTCTGGGGATTCCAAACACCTTTTAACCTCCTATATACTTCTCCTACTTTGCTTCATCTATTAATTTTGTCCCTGGTTTTGGAGTGCTACAGTAACCAGCATGAAATTAAATACATAAAAAAACAGAAAATGATTTTATTATTTTTCATTAGCTTTGCCACTATACAGCTCCGCCTTTAATGCTGTATTGTGGGCGGTGGGATCTAAAATGAAGGACAAAATATGGGATTTTACAAATGAGGTGCATAGTAAGACATCACATTTTTAATACTTTTCCCTCTCCTTCCCAACCTCAGTCCCTCGTTGGTTCCTTTCTCTTCCTCAGCCTCACTGGAGTTTCTCCTGCCAGATCTGTGCTCATCCCTGCCTTTCCCTTGGTTGTATTGCTAGGGCCAGTGGTGCAGGGCTTTCTCTGCCAGGCTTCCTGTCACGCTACTGGACCTTTTGTTGTTTTTTAAGTTTGTCACTCTAAGGACAGGAGGGGAAGCATTGCAGAGGGCCCTTATAGTGCTAGCACTGCCAGTAGGGAAAAGGAGGGGCAGAGTATATGCCTAGAAGTCATTGCAGGGCTGTGTCTACACTGGGCCACTTATTCCGGAAAATCAGCCACTTTTCCGGAATAAGCTGCGAGCTGTCTACACTGGCCCTTGAATTTCCGGAAAAGCAACGATGCTCTACTGTACAAAATCAACCGCTATTCCGGAAAAACTATTCTGCTCCTGCTCCAGCATAAGTCCTTATTCCGGAACACTGTTCTGGAAAAGGGCCAGTGTAGACAGCCCAGTAGTCTTTTCCGGAAAAAAACCCCGATCGCGAAAATGGCAATTGGGGCTCTTTTCCGGAAAAGCGCATCTACATTGGCCACAGACGCTTTTCCAGAAAAAGGGATTTTCCGGAAAAGCAGCCTGCCAATAGTATTCCGTTTTAAGCAGTTCTGGAAATTCATGCCAGTGTAGACGTAGCCCAGCAGTAGTTGGCAGAGAGTGTAATTGCAGATCCTTGGTCCAAAGTCCTCTGAGAAATGGGATATCCCTCATCCTGTGGGGCATGTGAGAAGTTTGCTAGCTGCACATCAGGAACAGAACCATGTTTTCACACTGAATTTGGCTTTCTCCTTATTTTAATAGGTTTATAAATGCTGGGGGCTAGAAAAATGTTTGAAAAGCCCTGTTTGGGCTCAAATTGTCAAACAAGGGTGCTAAAGTTAGTTGTTATCCTTAGTTAGCCACTGAAATAAAAGTATCAGGGGTGCTGAAAACACACAGCTCCTATTGACGTCACTACAAACTGTTCATACTGTGCACTTCTGAAAATGAAGTCTCTTTTATTTAGCAGTCTAAATGGGGATCTAGCTACCTAACTTTGGTCATCCAGTTTTGACCTTACATTCTGAAGCACAATTCTATTGCCAAGGCGCAGATGCTGTAGAATAATACAATGCACAGGACCTTGATATAAATTTTACTTTTTTCTTAGGGACCTTTCTCCAGATAAGCCAGGCATCCAAGTGGTCTGGCTCCTGGTGTGTCATATGTGCATCTGGTGCATGAAAAGTTATTGTTTTTATGCATGTCTTAAAGGTCATAGTTCCAAAATAGATGCAGCTTTCCATGTGCTCAGAAAGGTTTCCTATCTGAGACAAAGAAGGAGCAACTCACAATACATCCACTAAATCCCACATTCTCTAGAAAACATTCATAGGAATTGCCATATGAGATCAGATCTGTCTGTCTGATGTACTCTCCTGTCTCGAGCATCTAGTACTCTGTGATTCCAATGAAGATCATTAATGGAATAGCCCACCGCTAATGGACTTCTCCCTGCTCTTTAAAAAGTAATCCTGTATAGCATAACAGTAGGTCTTTTCACAATCCATATAGTGCAATGCACCAATCCTTTTTAAAATCCTGCGAGGTTCTTAGCCTCAAGCAATAGCTTGTGGCACTGCATTTCACAAATTCATCGGGTACTTTATTTTTAAAATTTCCTATGATCAGTTTTAAATTTGATTCCTTTTAATATCATTACTCCCTTGTTTCTATGAGCTGAGTAAATAGAAACATCCAAATGTCTACTCACTATTTTGTATACTTCTATACTGCCCCCATCATTAACAGTCCACCTCATATAATGTTCTTCTCAGTGTCTGATAATTCTGTTTTTATTTATCACTTCAGACAATCATGTGGTGCTGCAGTAAGGTTCAGTGCTCTGTAGTTCTCTGGATCACCCCAGAGCAAACCCAGTGGAACCAACATGCAGGGAATTTGCTCAACAAAGGGAGGAATAGCCAGGCAGCATTCAGCTGGTGTGTCTGTGCTGCATCCCTCACAGTCCCTTGATGCAGATGAAAAGAGCCATGGCCCGGGGCGGCTGGCTATATGTTCAGACTATTCTTGGTTGTCAGAGTGGTGCCACAGGGACCCAGGTAAAAGCAAGAGCAGCTCGGACTGGCCCACAGACCACGAGAAGTTCAAAGGTGGTAGAACCTTCCTCTCTCGTTCTCTGGACTTGTGACAAGCTGAGCTTGGAAGGGAGAAATCAAGGCTAGTGTGGAGCTTCCATTCAAAGCAAGGTGGAAACACTGTTTATTTACACAGTCCAGAGTTGGGTCAGCCAAATTATATACAAAGACACATGCCCACATGACACCAACTCTTCTAACATATGTACACTAGAAACCAGTCTGCAGGGACCTTAGATAGTGTGGCTTTCTTAAGTGGTCCAGATAGGCCCCAGCCAAGCCACACAACCTCTCCTGCCTAGTAATTGCTCCTCTCTTAAGCAATTCCAGGCCCTCACTTACGTTAGTCTCCTGTGAGGACCCTTGGTGGCATTTTGCTTCATTCTGGTGTCTTTACTTGGCAAATTAGTAGGGGCCATTCCACCTCTATCAAGGAACATCCTTTCTCTCTGTCTCCCCACCTTGTGTGCCCCCTTCTCTCTTTCCTCCCTCTGAAAGTGCCCCTGATTTTTCCCCTCTACAATCCCAACTCCTATCCCAACTTTTCCAACTGATTCCCACCCCTCCCCCATCTGTAGATAGGGACTTCTGGCAAGAGGATTTCTCTCTGTCACACTGGTTAGCTGGAGAGTGGCCCTAAGGGCCAGTGCAGCACCAGTATTACACCCTAGGAGAATGGCGGAGGCAACGCTTCACAGGCAACAGGAGCTCTCTGGAGAGGCTTGCCACTGGAACCATTTCTGCAATCGCAATGTATTACTCAGTATGCATGGCCTCTCTTCCTTGTCTGCCATTCGCTAGGCAGAATCCCAGCCGGGGCAGCAGGGGGGGGAGGCATACTTATGACCAAACAAAGGTCACATCAACATACTTGCAAAAGTTAGCAGTACTGTAGTCACCTCATCACTGAGGAGCTGAACAATTTTGTCTCCTTTTAAAAGGCACACAAGGTGGGGAGACAGAGCATCTTCAATAGATGCATTCACTAACTCCTCCCCCATCCTGAAAAAGTAGGTCAATGCAAGAAGTATAAATAGCTAGAGAGACTGTCCTTTCAAATAATTTCATCAGCAGCCTGTCACCTGTTGATAAAGATAACAGCAGAAGAATGGCAGGGAGAGGAGCATATTACAATCTGACTATCGAATTGCCATACGGGGTCCATGTTTATCATTTAACATGTTCTTTCCAAAGCCAAGCAGCTTTTGTCAATATTTAATAAATCAGCTGAATCAGAGGTTGCATCCCACATAATGAATAGATTGTTCTACCAGCAAACTTCAAGTAATCCAGGCCTATCCAGTGCAGTGTGAGTATGAGCAGAGGATGAAGAGACAAGGGGAAAAGAGGGGCCAGAATTGTTATATATATTATAATAGTTATATAGTTATATATATAATTTCCTGGCTCTGAAAAGAATATGTTAAGTGTTCTTAGCTACAGGCCGTCCTCACTTATAAGTCCAAGATCCATTCCAAAAAACTTGGATGTACATCAAAACAACTTAGAGCAAGAATTTTTTCCTCACGACTGACTTTCATGTGTGTAAATTGTGGTTTTTTTGTGTGACTTAAGAGCGGGGAATAGGAGGGCTTATAACACATCAGCTCCTACAAGCATCCATGTATATGGGTGTGTCTACACTACATGGCTCCGTCGACAGAGTCATGTAGATGAGTTTACTAGATATAGCAAAATGAAGCGGCAATTTAAATAATTGTGCTTCATTTACATAAAAATGGCCGCTGCGCTGTGTCGACGATCAGCTGATCTGGCACAGCGTGGCAGTCTAGATGCACTGCAGTCAACAAGGGAAGCCTTTGTCGACCGCGCCGGTATGCCTCGTGAAACGAGGTTTACCGGAGCGGACGACAAAGGCTTCTCTTGTCGACCGAGGTGCATCTAGACTGCTCCTCTCTGCTGGATCAGCTGATCATCGGCACAGTGTGGCGGCCATTTTGATATAAATGAAGTGCGATTATTTAGATCGCCGCTTCATTTTGCTATGTCTAGTAAACTCATCTACATGGCTCTGTCGACGGAGCCATGTAGTCTAGACACACCCTATGGGCTCGTCTACATTGGCCCCTTTTCCGAAAGGGGAATGTTAATTTCAGAGATCCTAATAGGGAAATCTGCGGGGGATTTAAATATCCCCCGCGGCATTTAAATAAAAATGTCCGCCGCTTTTTTCCGGCTTTTAGAAAAGCCGGAAAAGAGCGTCTACACTGGCCCCGATCCTCCGGAAAAAGCGCCCTTTTCCGGAGGATCTTATTCCTACTTCCGGAGGATCTTATTCCTACTGAGCATTGCAAAGTTAATCTACACATAACGTCATTTGGAATATCTGGTCAACAAGTGGGTGTTTAATGTGTTTCTCAGTCATTTTCTCCTTATAATTATGCTACTTTTTGCTTTAGGTATACTTACTTCTATTGAGATTTGATCATAATGCTTAAGGTTATTTTTCTCTTCAACAATTTAACTTGTATTGAGGTTTTTTAAAAAGTAGCATTACAAAGGCCGATTGCTTTAGTATTGTAAATTTAATTAATAGGTCTTGAAGGAAAAATGCATGTTAATTACTGTTTATAATACTTTGAGTAAAGTGGGCTATTAGCAATTAAAAAGAAGAATGTCTCCTTTATTTTCTACAAATTTTACAGTAGAAGCTTCATTTTATTTTTTCACAGGATTTCTAGTAAGACAAATGAGAGCAAATGGAGAATTCTACACAAAAATTGGGTTTTGTAAATACAAAAACTATGTTATAAACTGACTACTGTTAAGGCTTAAGAAGTGAATGTTTAAAGTATTGTATGTAGCAGTTCAAATTAAGCATTTTGTTACTGAAAAGATAAAGTGTGCAGCTGGCAGAAAGTCAATAATGATTTTACATCCATCTTCAAGGTGTGAAGAGAATATAGAGTCTGTACATGAAGAACAAGCAGCAAACTCCACACACAGGTATTCTACTCTACATCATATCTGAAAACCCTTGGCAAGGGTTACGAATGACTGTTATGAATGGCGATCCTTTCTTGCAGTCAAGATTCTGATACAATTTTCACCAACGTAGCCAGGTGCTTCCCTCAAACTGCCAACCTTATCCCATTTTTCTTCTGACTAGGATATAGGGAAGGAATATGAGTACCTGCCCTTCCCAAGGGAGGGACAATGATTCCCTGCGAGTGAGTGGAGGGAAGGGCAGCACCATGGATGGAAAGATAAAGGGAATATTTCTGGAAGCCCAAGAGTTAGGAAACAGGAAACAGGCACGCTTTCCCTACTTTCAACTCCAACCTGTCAAACCCTACTGCTTTCCCCTTATTCTAACTGCTTAGAGGGGATATACTGTCTTGTAAGAAAGGTAAAAAACGAAGTGGGAAAAGTAAAGACATATGAGAGGATGGGGGAGGAGGGTTTGCCGAATGAGGTCATGGATGTAGGAAACAAGAGCCTGTGTGAAGAGAAAGACCTGTACTAGTCGGACTACAGCTCTGCTACACCGGTGACTTCCAAAGCATGTGGCATCAGGGCACGTTAGGAGAGAAAGATGCTTTAGACTTTTAGCATAGAAATGCAACAAGTGGCAACTCTAAGGCCATTTCTATACTAGGAAGGAGGGGTGAGGGCTGGAAACAAGGACTAACATCTCTCTCAGCCCCACCGTGATGGAAAGATCTTGTCCTGCTGTTGCTGCACTATTTCCTAAGTAAGAGGCCTGCTCTGTTAGGACTAAGAACTTTCAGCTGCAGGTGTTGCCTGCAGCCATTACCAGGAGTGGGATTAAAGCCAGGGGCTGCCACTGGCAGTGGGCCACCCCAAAGGGACTCCCCAAAGGGAACTGCCCTTTGGGGGAGCCCTTCAAGGCAGACTGAGGGCAAGGGTGTGTATTGTGGTGGTGATGGCTTTGTGTGATATAGTATAATTTTTGAGTGTGTGTTTGTGTGTGCAGCACACTTGTTGGTTCTGGGTGTCTTATTCAGTCCCTGGTGAGAGCAGGAAGGACAGGGGAGGGTTCTTGATGAGAGGAAGTTCCCCTTACCTGCCCACACTGAAGGTCAAGGAAGGGTTGTGTTTGTTCTCTTTTTTCATTGTGTTTTGGCACAGATGGGGTGGCTAAGGGGGAGGGTTCAGATGGCATTGTGGCAGTTGTGACAGGTAGAGGAAGATATGGCAGTAAGATCCAGACTGGCCAGCCAAGAAGAACAAGGATTAGAGAGTTGTGTTCTATTCCTTGTTCCGGGCCTGTTCTTAACCTCAATAAAACTGGGAACCTTAACACCTGGCCATCAGCCCTGAGGGCGCTGCTGCTGAATGTCAGGTCGGTATCCCACAAGACAACTATTATCCATGATTTAATCCTGGATGAAGGGGTCAACCTGGCTTTTATCACTGAGATCTGGCTGCGAGTGGAGGGAGGTGTTCACCTTTCCCAACTGTGCTCGGCTGGGATCTCAGTACAGCACCAGCTGTGGCTCAGTGGTCACGGAGGTGGGGTGGTGATTGTCTATTAAGATATCATCTCACTGGCTAGGATCTTGGTCCAACAAAGTGTTAGATTTGAGTGTTTGTACCAGAAGTTGGGTGTCCAGGATAGGTTGGATGTTCTACTTGTATACCATCCACCCTGCTGTACGGCAGAGGCTGTGATTGAGCTGGCTGAGGTGGTCTCAGACATGACATTGAGGACCCTGAGGCTTTTGGTCTTGGGGGACTTTAATAGTCACACCAAGGCTGTCCTGTCTGGTCTGGCCTGAGATTTTACAGATACCATGACCATCCTAGGACTATGCCAAGAAATAAGGGATGTGACTCCCTTTATCATGGACTGATCACCACCTGGTCAAGTTTAGACTATCTGCTGACCGTACCCTCTGCAGAAGTGGGGGACCAATTAAGATGATCCACCCTCGGAGGCTGATGGCTCTGGAGAGCTTCCTGAGGTCCTTGAGGGATTATTCAGTTGTTATGGCAAATGGTCCTGTCGATGCCCTAGTCGATACATGGAATACCAAGGTAGCCAGGGCAGTTGACATGATTGTTCCTAAGAGCCCTTTTTGGGCTAGTCAAGCCAGGTTTGCTCCCTGGTTTTCTGGGGAGTTGATGGTGGTGGAATGGTCTGTGTGATGGCTAGAATGCCACTGTAGGAGAACTAGAGCTGAATCCGATCAATTACGGGTTAGAGCTGAATTGTGAACTTACAGTGTGGCAGTGCTGACAGTGAGGAAAAGCTACTTTTCTACCCATATCGCATCTGCAAAATGCTGTCCAGCAGAACTGTTTTGAGGAGTGCGGGGCTTGTTACAGTCTGGCACTCATGATGAAATGGAGGAGCTCTTGGCTCCTCACTGTGATCTGTTCACAAAGCACTTTTCAGATAAGATCGCTCGCATTCAGTCTGATTTGGACTCTGGCTGCTATGTAAGTGGGGCACAGAATGTGTTGAGCGCACCTCCCCATCGTTTTTCTATGGAACAGTTTTAGTTATTGCAGACTGAGGATGTGGACAAGGTGCTAGGAGGAGTGCGAACCACCACGTGCTCGCTTGACCCCTGCCCTTCATGGCTTATTAAATCTAGCCGGGAAGGGATGACTGACTGAGTCCAGGGGATTATTAATGCATCTTTTAGATTTGGGATGGTTCCCGCCACCTTGAAAGAGGCAGTGATAAAACTGCTACTTAAGAAGCCTTCCCTGGACCCACATGGATTGAATTACTATCACCGAGTTGCTAATATTCCCTTCTTGGGCAAGGTACTCGAGGGGGCGGTGGCATTGCAACTCCAAGCTTTCTTGGAAGAAATGGATTATTTAGATCTATTTCAGTCTGGCTTTAGGCCTGGTTTTGGAACTGAAACCTCCTTGGTCGCCCTGGTAGACGATCTACACCAGGAGACAGACACGGGGAGTGCATCCCTGTTGCTTCTCTTGGACCTCTCAGCAGCTTTTGACACTATCAACCATGGTAACCTTCTGGAACGCTTGATGGAGTTGAGTATTGGAGGCACTGTTCTGCAGTGGTTCCTGTCTTATCTGTCAGGATGTTTTCAGAAGGTGGAGCTAGGGGGCTGATATTCGATTCCGTCGCAATTGTGCTACAGGGTCCCACAAGGTTCCATCTTGTCCCTTCTGCTGTTTAACATCTACATCGCTGGAAGAGATCATAAGGAGTTCTGGAGGATGGTGCCATCAATATGCAGATGACACCCAGCTCTATGTCCATGCAGTTTTTGGCATTGTTGCGTTTGGTTGCCAGTGCCATCACAGAATATTTCATTGTCTCAATTGCTGTGGCAGACTCAATAGTGCCCATGGACTCTCTGGGTTGTCCTGGTTCAACCTCAGCTTACCTGCTCACTCGCCAGCAAATTGCAAGCCTCCTCAGTGCCTCCAACGCCTCATGAGCGTCTGGGAAGGTTGTGACACCGGCCTCTTAGCATTTGGGGGTCAGGGCAGGCAACTGACCTCCCGTTGAGAGGAAGGCCAACCAGCTTCAGCCTCCTCCTCCTCATTGCAGAATGAGGTGATACTGGCTTCTTCCCTAGTGGTGTCCCCAGATGACATGAAAGCCTACCAGGACCTCTTAAGGAAGATGGCTAATGGCTTGGGTTTCCAGGCTGAAGAGGTGCAAGAGAACTTGGAGTCACTGTTTGGAGTCCTGGGGCAGGTGGGCCCCACCAGGATGGCCTTACTTCTAAATGAGGCCATCACCAATATTGCCAAGACCCTGTGGCAAACCCCTTCCTCTATCCTGCCTATAGCCAAGAGAGCAGAAAGAAAGTATTTTGCCCCCATGGGAGACCATGATTATCTTTAAACCCACCTACCTCTCAACTCTCTCATGGTGGAATTGGTAAATCACAGGGAGTGACAGGGACAGCCTGTCCTCACCCCCAAGAATAAAGACTTTAAATGACTGGACTTGTTTGGCAGGAAACTTTTTCTTTGGCCAGCTTTCAACAGAGAGTTACGAACCACATAAGAACATAAGAACATACATAAGAACATAAGAACATAAGACCACCAGACATTGTTCACCTGTTACAAGGCATCGGCCATCCCTGCCAGATGGACCACTCAGGGAATTGAGGCCCGGTGGAGGAAATGTCTACAGTGGCCCTGGTGGCACTGCAGGAAGCTTCGGATATGGCAGACTTGGCAGCTCACTCCATGGCATCTGCCATCTCCACACAGTGGGCAGCATGGCTCCTCCTTTTGGACTTGTCTCTGAAGGTACAGAACTCGATCCAGGACCTGCCCTTTGACACGGTGCCCTGTTTGCAGAATAAATGGACACTAAGATGCATGGTCTTAAAGGTTCCCATATAACATTGAAAATTTTGGTTTTGTACATCCCTGGGACTGAGAGAGAGAAGTTTAAGCCCCACGTCTCTCAATCGAAAGGCACTATCCCTAGCAGGAAACAGCTCACACTCACCCAAAGACCTCCAGGAGGAAGCCAGGCCACCGTCCTCAGTCTGGCTAACAGTGGACTAGCCAGTCTAAGCCATAGGCCAAGGGTGTGCCTGGGGATGGCATACTGGACTCCCAAGATCTTCCCCATCTGTTCCTCCTTCAGACTCCATCCTAACCTCCGAGCCTGGAGGGACATTAAGGTAAAGGAGGACGTGATCCCTGGAGCTCTGTAAGGAAGCAATGAGGTTCTGGGAGTTCTGCATTCTACATAACATTGTTTTAGAGGTGCGTCACTTTCCTGAGGTGTGGAACACGATTGCAGACCATCTCAGCAGAGAGTTCTCCTTTCACCATGAGTCAGCTCTTTACCCCAAGGTGATCACCTCCCTCTTCTGCAAGCGGGGTTCTCTCCAAGTGGACCTCTTGTTGATGAAAGAGAATGAAAAATGCAGCAGATTCTGCTCCCAGTTGGGCCTTGAGCAGGGCTCCCTACTGGATGCATTCTTCTTTCAGTGGTCTGAGGGTCTTCTCTATGCTTTCCCACTGTTTGTGCTCATCAGCAAGGTCTTGTACAAGGTTAAGAGGGATAAGGCAACAATGCACTGGCTTGGTTCCACCAGCACTGGCATGAATCTGGTAACCCATGAGCCTAAGTAGCTGCTCCTAACATCAGACTTGCTATCCCGAGGAGTGTCCTATATAACGTGGCATGTGCGCACCATTCCAGATGGTGCTGGTGACCCCGGCATCTATGGGTACTGCTTAGGGAAAAACTTCCAGCACCAGTGCATTGCACACACACCTATGTTGACTGGACATAGGTCTTGCATAACGTACTAATAAATAAACTAGTAAAATACAACCTAGATGGGGCTACTATAAGGGTATGTCTACACTAGCCACCCTAATTTGAACTAGGGTAGCTAATGTAGTCATTTGAACTTGCAAATGAAACCCGGGATAAAAATATCCCGGGCTTTATTTGCATGTTCCCGGGCGCCGCCATTTTTAAATGCCTGGTAGTTCAAACTCCATGCCTGCGGCTACACGTGGCACTGGCTAGGTAGTTCGAACTAAAGCTCCCAATTCAGACTATCGTTACTCCTCATTAGCACAGAATTTGAACTACCAGGCATTTAAAAATGGGGGCGCCTAGGAACATGCAAATAAAGCCTGGGATATTTTAATCCCGGGCTACATTTGCAAGTTCAAATGACTACATTAGCCACCCTAGTTCGAACTAGGGTGGCTAGTGTAGACATACCCTTAGGTAGGTGTATAACTGGCTGGATAACTGTTCTCAGAGGGTATGTCTACACTACAATGTTAGTTCGAACTAACGGACGTTAGTTCAAACTAACATTCATAGCCGCTACACTAGCGCTCCGCTAGTTTGAATTTGAATCGAACTAGCGGAGCGCTTAGTTCGATCTAGGAAAACCTCATTTTACGAGGATTAAGCCTAGTTCGAACTTACTAGTTCGAATTAAGGGGTGTGTAGCCCCTTAATTCGAACTAGTGGGAGGCTAGCCCTCCCCAGCTTTCCCTGGTGGCCACTCTGGGAAACTCTATGCCCCCCTCCCGGCCCCGGAGCCCTTAAAGGGGCACGGGCTGGCTACGGTGCCCATGCCAGGTGCAAGCCTGCCAGCACCCAGCCAGCAGACCCTGCACCTGGCACGGCACAGAGCCACCCACCCGATGTCCCCCAGCCCACCCCCTCTTCCCAGGACCAGGCTGGCGGCTCCCGGGAGCTTGCCCTGGACCGCAAGAGGCGGGCACCTTCCTGGGCTAGTGCGGAGATCGTGGACCTCGTCCACGATCTCCGCACTAGGCACAGGAAAGTGGCCGGCTTGGGCAGGAGAGCTGCCAGCCTGGCCACCCAGGAGCAGGTGTGCATGAAAATCAAGGAGGTCCACTGAGATCCCCGACCCTGAGCCCTGAGCTTACAATGGCCGTCCTGGGTCAGACCAAAGGTCCATGTAGCCCAGTAGCCTGTCCGCCAACAGCGGCCAACCCTAGGGACCCTGGAGGGGATGGACCGAAGACAGTGACCAAGCCATTTGTCTCGTGCCATCCCTCTCCAGCCTTCCACAAACTTTGGGCAGGGACACCACTCCTACCCCCTGGCTAAGACTACTCCATGGACCCAACCTCCATGACTTGATCTCACTTCCCTTTAAACTCTGTTCTAGTTGTAGCCTTCACAGCCTCCTGCAGCAAGGAGTTCCACAGGTTACCTATTTGCTTTGTCAAGAACAACTTTCTCTTACTAGTTTGAAGCCTGCTACCCATTCCTTTCCTTTGGTGTCCTCTAGTCCTTCTTTATGGGAACTCATGAAGAACTTTTATGAATGCACCCTCTCCACCCAACCCGTGCTTTTAGAGACCTCTATCCTGTCCCCGCTCCATCTCCTCTTTTCTAAGCTGAACAGTCCCAGTCTCTGTAGCCTCTCTTCATCTGGGACCTGTTCCCAACCCCTGATCATGTTAGTTGCCCTCCCCTCTCCCAGCCTTTCTCTTCCCCTCTCCCACCTCCTTTTCCCAGTCTCCCCCAGTTTTGTTCAATAAAGACAGAGTCAATGTTGGAAGAAACGTTATCTTTATTTTGTACATCAATAAGAAGGGGGGCTAGGGAAGGGTAAGTGGAAGGAGGTTAGGGAGGAATGGGGTACGAGCCCCCGATGGGGAGGACTGGGCTGGCTCTGCGGGCTTCTGGGGGTGGAAGCTCTCCTGCAGCCCCCCGATTGTCCCCTCTCCCCAGATGGCAGCCTGCGGCAAGTGCAGCCGGGCTGATGGCCGAGTGGTGTGATGTGCCCAGTGTGGGTACTCCGGGCAATCCAAGCCAGGACTGCTTTGCAAGCGGGGCACCCCTGAGAACTGTCTGTCCGGGGTGGGGGTCGGGACCCTTTAAGCGCAGCCCTCGGCTAGCCTGAGACAGCATCTCCACGCTCTAAGTTCTCCTCTGATGCCCTGCCGGCACTGCTTCCGGCCATCCTTAAGCCCTGTTCAGGGTCCACTCAATGTGGACTTGCTAGTTCGAATTAGCAAAACGCTAATTCGAACTAGTTTTTAGTTCTAGACGCGTTAGTTCGAATTAGCTTAGTTCGAATTAACTAATTCGAACTAAGTTAGTTCGAACTAGCGCTGTAGTGTAGACGTACCCAGACAGTAGTTATCTTAGAGAGGTCACAGTCATGCTGGAAGAGCATAACAAGTGGGGTTTTGCGGAGGTCTGTTTTTGAACATAGAGACTACACTTATTAAGTTTGCAGAAGATACCGAGATGGGAAGGGTTGCAAGTGCTTTGGAAGATAGGATCATCATTCAAAATGATTTGGACAAATGGTCAGAGGTAAAGAGGGTGAAGTTTAATAAGGACAGAATCAAAGTACTCTACTTTGGAAGGAACAATCTGTCTCACACATACAGAATGGAAAGTAACTGTCTAGGAAGGAATATTGCAGAAAGGGATCTGGGGGTCATAGTGGACCACAAGCTAAATATGAGTCAACAGTGTGACACTATTGCAAAAAAAGCAAACATAATTCTGGGATGTATTAACAGGAGTTTTATGATTAAGACACAAGAAGTCATTCTTCTGTTCTACTCTGTGCTGATTAGACCTCAACTGGAGTATTGTGTCCAGTATTGTGTCCACATTTCAAGAAAGATGTAGAGAAATTGGAGAAGGTCCAGAGAAGAGCAACAACAATGATTAAAGGTCTAGAGAACATGACCTATGAGAGAAGACTGAAAGAATTGGGCTTGTTTAGTTTGGAAAAGAGGCAACTGGGAGGGGCCATGACAGCAGTTTTCAAGTATCTAAAGGGGTGTTACAAGGAAGAGGGAGTAAAAATGGTTCTTCTTGGCTTCTGATGATAGGACAAGAAGCAACCGGCTTAAATTGCAAAAACTTCCTAACTGTCAGGGTGGTCAAACACTGGAATAAATTGCCTAAGGTTGTGGAATCTCCATAACTGCAGATATTAAGAACATGTTAGATAGACATCTATCGCGTATGATCTAGACAGTGCTTGGTCCTGCTGTGAGGGCAGGGAACTAAACTTGATGACTTCCCGTTCTAGTGTTCTATGATTCTGTGATTCTATGACATGAGCAACACATCCCAAAGAACACTATTTACAGAAGAGGTAACTATCTTTTCTGCTA